>NC_069501.1:82444082-82564082 GCF_027579735.1 Bombina bombina
CAAGTGGTTTCTGAGGGGCAAGGAACAAGGGCACGTTCGCCCGGGAGGGCCCAGATTGGGGAAACAGGCATTAATGAGCAGGCCGCAGGCCTGACGGGGAATATGCCTACTGCACAACAAGTCGCAGGGCCTCAGGCCGCAATCACGCAGGCTGGGGGCAAGCGTCGGCCCGCGAATACATCGCGGCCTAGCAGACGCCGTAGTACTGCGTCACGCAGCAAACGTAGCGCCCGACAGGGTGCGTGGGCGGCGCCCGCGGGTGCGGCCCTCAGCGGGGCTCCACCAGGTGTTGTTACTAGGGCTTCAGCAAAGAAAGGCCCAGTTATCACGCCCAGTCTATGTCAGGGCACGCAGGCTGCGACTGAACAGAGTAGACAAGTACAGTTTGCTAATGCAGTGGTGAATGTACGTATGGCTGATATGGTTGATGATGGTATTGAGGAGTGTGGCAGTGATCACAGGAGCCCCAGTCCCCTAGGGTCCCGTGGTAATGTGGTTAGTGGGCCTTCGTCCCCTTCCCTGGGTACTCCTCTTTCACATTTTTCTCCACAGATCATTATGGAACCCAGAACTGCATTACTGCCACTCCAGGCAACCCCCAGTGCCGTGGAAAGGGAGCCACAGTCTCAGGAACAGCCGTCCACTTCTTCTGGTCCTGTCCCGGTGCAACGCCTCTTGGGAGCTGGTAAGCACACTATTACTTTTGAACGTAGTGTTTTAAGTTCATCCTCGGATGATTCAGGTTCTGAAAGTGATAGATCCCTGGGGTTGGAAGCGAAAGGGCAAAAAAAAGAATGTATAGGATGGTGAAATGGTTAGTGGAAGAAAGGAAGGCTATGGGTCTCCCCCTCCCCCCTGGTTCATCCCGCATGGAGCCCACTGTTCCTATGTTGACACCTCCTGCGCCAACAGACTTAGTTAGCCCGGTTATGGGGAACAGGCGCAGGGCAGCTGTACATGGGGACACTGACACATGGCCTGCGTTTAGTCTCCATGAACATCTCAAATCTAAGATGGTTCGGCGCGTTCAGGGTGGGAGGTACGTGCACATGTTTGAGCTTTCTGCGGAGGCTTATCGCCAGAAAGAAATGGCGGATGATGGCACGGGCCCGAAAAAATTTAAACGTCCTGATTCCTATGAGGAATGGCGCAAGTGCTTTAGGGTTTATGCGTCCTGTTATATCTCTAAATTTCCCGATCAAGCTTTGAACATCCTGAAATATCAGGATTCCATTGAAACAGTGTACGAGAAGTACAGGGATGGAGCTTGGCGGGATTACGACGCTGCCTTCCGTAGAAAGATGGTTGGGAACCCTCTTCTTACTTTCGGTGACGTTGATTCGCGTTTGTGGGCGCAATTGGGTCCTGAAAAACAGGCGGCGCCTGCTATAGTAGTCGGAGCATCGGGGGGCGTTAAGGCCTCGCAGCGCTCTCGACGGCGGGCCACAGGGGTGTGCTGGCGCTTCCAGGACAAATCGTGTACCAGGGGAGCGGCATGCGCATTTCGGCACGCGTGCAAAACCTGCGGTGGCGGCCACTCGGGGTCTGAGTGTACCAGAACCCAGGATGCGGGTCGTTCCCAGGAGAGATCAGCAGCTGGCTCCAAACCTTTCCCTGTCGGAAAGGGCGGCCACACCTCTGAAGGTGGCCGTAATTGAGAAGTGGCTGCTGCTATACCCATTTAAGGAGGCCGCCTTGCTGCTTGGTGGCGGTCTGCGGTCGGGATTTGTTATCCCAGTCAGATCGCACGTGGAGGGTTCCTTGTCACGCAGGAACCTAAAATCCGCATATCAGTTTCCCAGGGTTTTGCGGGATAAACTGAATAAAGAAATTGGGTTGGGTCGTATGGCAGGCCCATTTGAGGATATTCCCCACCCAGGGCTGGTTGTATCACCCTTGGGGGTAGTTCCAAAAAAGGAGCCGGGTAAATTCCGGCTCATTCAACATCTGTCCTTCCCGAAGGGTCGTTCGGTGAATGACGCCATCCCCCCTGAACTGAGCTCAGTTTTTTACCAATCATTTGATGAGGCATTGGGGCTAGTTCGCAGGGCGGGGGCCGGAGCTCTGATGGCAAAGCTGGATATAGAATCCGCCTTCAGGCTCCTGCCTATTCACCCCTCCTCTTTTAGGCTTATGGGGTGCTGTTTTGAGGGGCAGTACTACGTGGACAAATGCTTGCCCATGGGGTGCTCAATTTCGTGTGCCTACTTCGAGGCTTTCAGCTGCTTCTTGCACTGGGCCATTGCGGAGGTGGCCAGATTCGACGGCCTGGCACACTATTTGGATGATTTTCTGCTGGTCGGGCGGACAGGATCATCTCAGTGTGCTTTCCTGATGAAAGT
The DNA here is from genome assembly GCF_027579735.1 of Bombina bombina. NCBI lineage: Eukaryota > Metazoa > Chordata > Amphibia > Anura > Bombinatoridae > Bombina > Bombina bombina. The sequence continues at coordinate 82,446,425 of NC_069501.1, forward strand.
CACCAGGTTTCTAATGGATAGAATGGGAGTTCCTCTGGCGGAGGACAAGTCCCAGGGTCCTTGCATGTGCCTTACTTTTTTGGGCATTGAAGTTGATTCGGTGGCAGAGCAGTGCCGTCTGCCACACGAAAAAATTCAGCGCATGTTGGAGTCAGTACGCGCTATGAGAACAGAGCTGTATAGCTCCGTAAAAGACCTTCAAATCCTATTGGGTTTGCTGAACTTTGCCGGCAGGATTATTCCTATGGGTAGAATATTCCTCCGCAGGCTCGAGAGGCAGCTGTGCGGAGAAAGATCGCAGACCCGGAGGTTCCGGGTGTCTGCTGAGATGGTGGAAGATCTTAAGGTCTGGGAAGATTTTCTTCTCCACTTTAACGGGATCTGTCTGTGGCGGGAGGTTGTTCCTTCTAACGCAGCGATCCAGTTGTTCACTGATGCGGCTGGGTCCCACGGGTACGGGGCTTTCTTGGCCAAGCAATGGAGCGCTGGTCCATGGCCCGCCGCGTGGATAGAAAGAGGCTTGGTCAGGAACCTATGCCTTCTTGAGCTGTTTCCCATACTGGTTGCTCTTGACATTTGGGGCGATCAGCTTCGCGACCGTGAGGTGGTTTTCTGGACAGATAACATGAGCGTTGTTTATGCTGTTAACAGACTATCATCTAGTTCCCCTCCGGTTGTACGGTATTTGAGACTGTTGGTGCTGAGGTGTCTGCACCTGAATATTGTGTTCCGTGCTAAGCATGTTCCGGGCGTCCAGAATAGGATTGCTGATGCGCTCTCCCGTTTTCAATGGGAAGCATTTTATGCTCTGGTGCCCGATGCGGACACTAACGGATTGTCCTGTCCCACTTACTTATGGCAGGTGGCGCTGGATGGGGCCCCTTGATTGCGATGGTGCAGGCTTCCCTCGCTCCGTCTACCTGGGCTACTTATGTGAAATACTGGACGGAGTGGATCGCTTTTTGTGACTTCAGGTGCCGTCCCTCCTGTGACGGGGACCAGTGGGGCTTACTTGAATGGATTACCGAACTTAAAGGTAATGGTGTTTCAAAGACTGCGGTGGGTTCACGCCTGGCGGCAGTGTCCTTTTTCTGCAAGTTGAATGGGCTTGTTGACGCCTCGAAGACCTTCATGGTTAGGCAGGTACTTCGAGGCTGGGGGCGTTTGGCCCCCAGGGTCAGGGATTTCAGGGAACCAGTTACCATTGAGCGTCTGGTAACGTTGTGCCGAGTTTTGCCGGCGGTCTGTTCATCCGCCTATGAAACTGCCCTTTTCTCAGCCGCCTTTGGGCTGGCTTTTCACGGGGCTCTTACGGTAGGGGAAATTGTCCCGCCCTCTAAGAAAAAGACGGGCGGCCTTTTGCTGCCTCATGTCAGAGACGATGGGTCGTCTATCTTGGTCTTTCTTCCCAGATCCAAAACTGACCAAGAAGGGAGAGGTGCCTGGTTAGCTTTGCCGGCCCATGATGAATCTGTTTGCTGCCCGGTCAGACTGGTTAAAGCCTATATGGACGTGCGTCCTGAGGGTTTCTCACAATTTCTAGTTCACGAGGACGGTTCCCCGTTGACTAGATTCCAGTTTAGGAAGGTGTTGGCCTGGGCAGCATCAAGGGCAGGTCTTGATCCAAGGGTCATTGCTCCCCATTCCTTTAGGGTGGGCGCGGCCTCCACTGCCGCTAGTTTAGGATGGTCGGCTGACCACATTAGAGCTCTGGGGAGATGGAGGTCGCAAAGGTATCTTTTATACGTTAGGCCTTTGACTGTTTAGAAGTGATTATGTTTTGCAGATGCAATGGTTAACCTCTGTTTCTTTTCTTAGGACCAAGGAGCGGTCCACTGAGAGTATGGATTACGGGGCATTCGTACATCCACTGGGCGGAGCTTCGGGCGATCGCGAGACCTGATGGGCGTTAGCTGGGGTTCCCCTCTTCCCGAGTCACTGTTAGGTGGTTAGGGCGCAGGGGGCTTACGTGGCAGGCTCTGCCTGAGTTGCTGCAGGGGGCCTTGCGCAGGTGGGAGAAACCCCATGTACTTATCATCCACGCAGGTGGAAATGATATGGGGCTCCTACCATGCAAGCAGCTCAGTGCGGTTATTCAGTCGGATCTGCGCACGATTCAGGCATTGATTCCCCAAGTCAGGATAGGATGGACTAACATCATCCCCAGGATAGAATGGCGCCATATGCAGTCTCATCGTGCAGCTTTTCAGGTCCGCAAGAAAATTAACAGAGAAGTGAGGATTTTCTTAGGGCAGTCAGGAGGGTTTGTTGTGGAACATGGGAACATATCAACGGCTGAGAGGTGCCTCTACAGGAGGGACGGGGTGCACCTCTCTGAGAGGGGCATTGACCTGTTCCTCTGTAATTTGAGGCGTGCTATACTTAATCATCTATAGGTGTGGCGGCAAGAGGTGAGCCTGTTGGGCTATCTCTTGTGGCGGTTGGTCCGCGCCCCGGTTTGCCATCAGAGGTAGAGTGACGGCTGCCCAGGGGAGGGTGATCTCTGCAGGCGTGCGCCTGGGGTCCCTCCCATTCTAAGATGCCGAGAACTCCCTAAGCTTCTGCGGCAGCTGAGCTCCGCTTGTGTGGGCATTCACGGGCGCGGTCCATTCTTCCTAGCAGGGGGTTCCTACTCCTAACTAGATTGCCGCCACATGTTTTAGCTGGCCCCGTTGAGTCCAGCCGGTTCTCACGTTCTACAATAAATGCGACCTTCGGGTCTTTTCCCATATATCTGTGTCTGCGTGGTTATTCAAGTATTACAGTTTTATGTAAAGTTATTTAAGAGTTATAGTTGTACATAGTTATGTTGTTGAGTCAGTTCTATGGCTCCAGTTATTATTTGTACATAGTTATGTGTTGAGCCAGTTTTATGGCTCCAGTTATTAAAGTTTTCCAGCAAGCCAGGAGGATAGGGCATTTAATTAATTAAGACAGTGGAGGGCAGCATAGCCCAGAACGACCATAATAATTAAGGCCCTTAGGAGTGTGCTGCTGTGAAGTTGCAACAATGTTGCATTAGTGAGGGTGGGGTTTAGCTTACCTTTAAGTAGTCAGCTCCCAAGGCCCAAACCCTCTTTTCCAGCTCGTCTTCACAGCGTCCCTCCCTCCCTCCCTGCACTTGTTCATACGCAATCTTTAGGCTGCTACATCACCAGGGTGTTTCAGCTAGGTGTCCGAGGCTGGATGAGAGCTACGCGGCTTGTTTCCTTAAGTCCAAGGACGGTAGTTTTTGACTCCCCAGGTAGTGGCATGGAGACGCGTCTAGTCACACCTGGTCCTACTGGTTCGGAGATCGTTACTTTACACCCTGGTTAGGCGGTTGGTCCGCGCCCCGGTTTGCCATCAGAGGTAGAGTGACGGCTGCCCAGGGGAGGGTGATCTCTGCAGGCGCGCGCCTGGGGTCCCTCCCATTCTAAGATGCCGAGAACTCCCTAAGCTTCTGCGGCAGCTGAGCTCCGCTTGTGTGGGCATTCACGGGCGCGGTCCATTCTTCCTAGCAGGGGGTTCCTACTCTTAACTAGATTGCCGCCACATGTTTTAGCTGGCCCCGTTGAGTCCAGCCGGTTCTCACGTTCTACAATAAATGCGACCTTCGGGTCTTTTCCCATATATCTGTGTCTGCGTGGTTATTCAAGTATTACAGTTTTATGTAAAGTTATTTAAGAGTTATAGTTGTACATAGTTATGTTGTTGAGTCAGTTCTATGGCTCCAGTTATTATTTGTACATAGTTATGTGTTGAGCCAGTTTTATGGCTCCAGTTATTAAAGTTTTCCAGCAAGCCAGGAGGATAGGGCATTTAATTAATTATGTGTATGCTTCTGCATATGTTTGCATTAGAGCTGTGCACAGGAAAACAATTCATTTCATCCAAAATGTTCTTTTTGTTAAATTTTACATTTTTGTTTTAGTTCATTTACGTTCATGGTTGCATTCGATTCAAACAAAATTAATTTTGAATTTTTGTTTTGAGCTAAAATATCATGTTGAGCTACAGTGCAGATTCTTGCCATTTTTCTTTAGCTGAAGCTGTAACCAGCTATATTAACTTTAATTTTGTCATTCTATTTAATTCTTAAAGGGACAGGAACCCCCAAAAAAGTAATTTATGATTCAGATAGAACATACAATTTTAAACAACTTTCAAATTTACTTTTATTATTACATATGCTTCATTCTCTTTTTATCCTTTGCTGAATGAACAGCATTGCACTACTGGCAGCTAGCTGAACACATCTAGTTAGCCAATCACAAGAGACACGTATCCAGGCACCAATCTCTAGCTAGCTCCCACTAGTGTAGGGTACGTGTGTATTGCTTTTCCTATCCCTTATTTATACATCTAATTTCTGCACACTTTTTGGTAAAACTAAAAAGTTTACTTAAAGGTAAAGTAACTACTAGTATACTTACTATACAGAAAGTGTCTATTCTTTAAGGGACATAAAATATTTTTTTTTCATTCATGATTAAGATAGAGCAAGCACTTTTAAACAACTTTCAAAATTACTTATGTTATCTAATTTTCTTCTATTTCTTAGTATCCTTTGTTGAAAAGCATACCTACAGGTAGGCTGAGGCGCAGAGAGCTATCTTGGTGGCTGCACATATATGCCACTTGTCATTGGCTTAACAATGTGTTCATCTAGCTCCCTCCAAGTAGTCCTTTGCTGCACCTTTAATAAAGGATACCAAGATAATAAGCAAACTGTATAATAGAAATAAAATGGCAAGTTGCTTACAAATGTATGATCTTTCTGAATCATGAAAGACAGTATTTTGGTTTCATAGTAAAATCTATTGTTTTTTCTTTTGTGATTTTTCAGATCTGTGTGTGTATGTGTGCATATGGCAGTGTATCTGTGTATGTATGTGTGCATATGGCGGTGTATCTGTGTGTGCCTATGTGTATGTGTGCATATGGCAATGTATCTGTGTTTGTATGTGTGCATATGGCAATGTATCTGTGTGTGTATGTGTGCATATGGCAATATATCTGTGTGTGTATGTGTGCATATGGCAATGTATCTGTGTTTGTATGTTTGCATATGGCAATATATCTGTGTGTGTATGTGTGCACATGGCAATGTATCTGTGTGTGTATGTGTGCATATGGCATTATATCTGTGTGTGTAACTGTGTATGTGTGCATATGGCAGTGTATCTGTGTGTGTATGTGTGCATATGTCAGTGTATCTGTGTGTGTATGTGTGCATATGGCAGTATATCTGTGTGTGTCTGTGTACATATGGCAATGTATCTGTGTGTGTATGTGTGCGTATGGCAGTGTATCTGTGTGTGTATTTGTGCATATGGCAATGTATCTGTGTTTGTATGTGTGCATATGACAATGTATCTGTGTGTGTATGTGTGCATATGGCAATGTATCTGTGTGTGTATGTGTGCATATGGCAATATATCTGTGTGTGCATGTGTGCATATGACAATGTATCTGTGTGTGTATGCATATGATAATGTATCTGTGTGTGCATGTGTGCATATGGCAATGTATCTGTGTGTGTATGTGTGCATATGGCAATGTATCTGTGTGTGTATGTGTGCATATGGCAATATATCTGTGTGTGCATGTGTGCATATGACAATGTATCTGTGTGTGTATGCATATGATAATGTATCTGTGTGTGCATGTGTGCATATGGCAATGTATCTGTGTGTGTATGTGTGCATGTGACAATGTATCTGTGTGTGCATGTGTGCATATGACTGACAATGTATCTGTGTGTGCCAGTGTGTATGTGTGCATATGGCAGTGTATCTGTGTGTGTATGTGTGCATATGATAATGTATCTGTGTGTGCCAGTTTGTATGTGTGCATATGGCAGTGTATCTGTGTGTGCATGTGTGCATATGACAATGTATCTGTGTGTGCATGTGTGCATATGACAATGTATCTGTGTGTGTATGCATATGATAATGTATCTGTGTGTGTATGTGTGCATATGGCAATATATCTGTGTGTGCATGTGTGCATATGGCAATGTATCTGTGTTTGTATGTTTGCATATGGCAATATATCTGTCTGTGTATGTGTGCGTATGATAATGTATCTGTGTGTGCATGTGTGCATATGACAATGTATCTGTGTGTGTATGTGTGCATATGGCAATGTATCTGTGTGTGTATGTGTGCATATGGCAATATATCTGTGTGTGCATGTGTGCATATGACAATGTATCTGTGTGTGTATGCATATGATAATGTGTCTGTGTGTGCATGTGTGCATATGGCAATGTATCTGTGTGTGTATGTGTGCATGTGACAATGTATCTGTGTGTGACAATGTATCTGTGTGTGCCAGTGTGTATGTGTGCATATGGCAGTGTATCTGTGTGTGTATGTGTGCATATGATAATGTATCTGTGTGTGCATGTGTGCATATGGCAATGTATCTGTGTGTGTATGTTTGCATATGACAATATATCTGTGTGTGTATGTGTGCATATGGCAATGCATCTGTGTTTGTATGTTTGCATATGGCAATATATATGTGTGTGTATGTGTGCATATGGCAATGTATCTGTGTGTGTATGTGTGCAAATGATAATGTATCTGTGTGTGCATGTGTGCATATGATAATGTATCTGTGTGTGCATGTGTGCATATGACTGACAATGTATCTGTGTGTGCCTGTGTGTATGTGTACATATGGCAGTGTATCTGTGTGTGTATGTGTGCATATGATAATGTATCTGTGTGTGCATGTGTGCATATGGCAATGTATCTGTTTGTGTATGTGTGCATATGGCAATATATCTGTGTGTGTATGTGTGCATATGGCAATGTATCTCTGTTTGTATGTGTGCATATGGCAATATATCTGTGTGTGCATGTGTGCATATGGCAATGTATCTGTGTGTGTGTGTGTGCATATGGCAATATATCTGTGTGTGTATGTGTGCATATGGCAATGTATCTGTGTTTGTATGTGTGCATATGGCAATATATCTGTGTGTGCATGTGTGCATATGGCAATGTGTCTGTGTTTGTATGTTTGCATATGGCAATATATCTGTGAGACAGTGGAGGGCAGCATAGCCCAGAACGACCATAATAATTAAGGCCCTTAGGAGTGTGCTGCTGTGAAGTTGCAACAATGTTGCATTAGTGAGGGTGGGGTTTAGATTACCTTTAAGTAGTCAGCTCCCAAGGCCCAAACCCTCTTTTCCAGCTCGTCTTCACAGCGTCAGGATCATCTGTCAGGAGTCCTGTGGAAGAAGATGTCGGAATTAGATGAGCTGATGATTGATGAGTTTGACTCTGGAGAAGATGTGGTGCAGCCTTCCCCCCCTCGCCCGGTGAGTCGTCCCCCGGGGTCTAGCCTGTATCCCGAAGTTATGGTTGTCTCTCCCTCTCCCACCCCTCCTTTAATTCCCCTTTCAGTGGTGGGTCCCCAGGTAGCAGAGGGGGTTGTGGTAGGGGAGCAGGGCCCTGCTCTTAGTGCGAGTTGTGGCGGGGGGGAGGCCGTATCTGATCCGGTCATTCTTACCGGTGAGGCGGTCTCCACGGCGGTAGCGCTGCTCCAATCTTTGGCAGCGGTGCTTTCCGGCGGTGGGCCGACATCCCAGGGAGGTCCTCCGGCTTCGGTTTGCGCGCCGGCGTCCACGCGGGTATCCATGGCTTCTTCAGGGCCCGTCTCTTCCGGTTTGGCCGTTTCCGGTGACGTCACTTCCGGTGACGTCACGTCCGGGAACGCCATTCCGGAATCCAGAGGCAAGCGGGCAGCATCGTCGTCTCCGCCGGGGTACACAGGTAAGAGAGGGGTACCCCGGGGGGGGGGCGACGCCCGCGGGGGGTGCGCAGCGAGGCTTAATTACTCAGCGCCCACGAGGGGACACTGATTTGGCGGCCATTGAAAGGGGTAGAAGGTTGCATGAGGGATCTCATGAGCAGGCCGCAAGCCTGACCAGGGGTATTTTAGCACTTGACGGTGCTCCGATCAGGGCAAATGGTGTATCTGAGGGGCAAGTGGTTTCTGAGGGGCAAGGAACAATGGCACGTTTGCCCGGGAGGGCCCAGATTGGGGAAACAGGCATTAATGAGCAGGCCGCAGGCCTGACGGGGAATATGCCTACTGCGCAACAAGTCGCAGGGCCTCAGGCCGCAATCACGCAGGCTGGGGGCAAGCGTCAGCCCGCGAATACATCGCGGCCTAGCAGACGCCGTAGTACTGCGTCACGCAGCAAACGTAGTGCCCGACAGGGTGCGCGGGCGGCGCCCGCGGGTGCGGCCCTCAGCGGGGCTCCACCAGGTGTTGTTACTAGGGCTTCAGCAAAGAAAGGCCCAGTTATCACTCCCAGTCTATGTCAGGGCACGCAGGCTGCGGCTGAACAGAGTAGACAAGTACAGTTTGCTAATGCAGTGGTGAATGTACGCATGGCTGATATGGTTGATGATGGTATTGAGGAGTGTGGCAGTGATCATAGGAGCCCCAGTCCCCTAGGGTCCCGTGGTAATGTGGTTAGTGGGCCTTCGTCCCCTTCCCTGGGTACTCCTCTTTCACATTTTTCTCCACAGATCATTATGGAACCCAGAACTGCATTACTGCCACTCCAGGCCACCCCCAGTGCCGTGGAAAGGGAGCCACAGTCTCAGGAACAGCCGTCCACTTCTTCTGGTCCTGTCCCGGTGCAACGCCTCTTGGGAGCTGGTAAGCACACTATTACTTTTGAACGTAGTGTTTTAAGTTCATCTTCGGATGATTCAGGTTCTGAAAGTGATAGATCCCTGGGGTTGGAAGCGAAAGGGCAAAAAAGAATGTATAGGATGGTGAAATAGTTAGTGGAAGAAAGGAAGGCTATGGGTCTCCCCCTCCCCCCTGGTTCATCCCGCATGGAGCCCACTGTTCCTATGTTGACACCTCCTGCGTCAACAGACTTAGTTAGCCCAGTTATGGGGAACAGGCGCAGGGCAGCTGTACATGGGGACACTGACACATGGCCAGCGTTTAGTCTCCATGAACATCTCAAATCTAAGATGGTTCGGCGCATTCAGGGTGGGAGGTACGTGCACATGTTTGAGCTTTCTGCGGAAGCTTATCGCCAGAAAGAAATGGCGGATGATGGCACGGGCCCGAAAAAATTTAAACGTCCTGATTCCTATGAGGAATGGCGCAAGTGCTTTAGGGTTTATGCGTCCTGTTATATCTCTAAATTTCCTGATCAAGCTCTGAACATCCTGAAATATCAGGATTCCATTGAAACAGTGTACGAGAAGTACAGGGATGGAGCTTGGCGGGATTACGACGCTGCCTTCCGTAGAAAGATGGTTGGGAACCCTCTTCTTACTTTCGGTGACGTTGATTCGCGTTTGTGGGCGCAATTGGGTCCTGAAAAACAGGCTGCACCTGCTATAGTGGTCGGAGCATCGGGGGGCGTTAAGGCCTCGCAGCGCTCTCGACGGCGGGCCACAGGGGTGTGCTGGCGCTTCCAGGACAAATCGTGTACCAGGGGAGCGGCATGCGCATTTCGGCACGCATGCAAAACCTGCGGTGGCGGCCACTCTGGGTCTGAGTGTACCAGAACCAAGGACGCGGGTCGTTCCCAGGAGAGGACAGCAGCCGGCTCCAAACCTTTCCCTGTCGGAAAGGGCGGCCACACCTCTGAAGGTGGCCGTAATTGAGAAGTGGCTGCTGCTATACCCATTTAAGGAGGCCGCTTTGCTGCTTGGTGGCGGTCTGCGGTCCGGATTTGTTATCCCAGTCGGATCGCACGTGGAGGGTTCCTTGTCACGCAGGAACCTAAAATCCGCATATCAGTTTCCCGGGGTCTTGCGGGACAAACTGAATAAAGAAATTGGGTTGGGTCGTATGGTGGGCCCATTTGAGGATATCCCCCTCCCGGGGCTGGTTGTATCACCCTTGGGGGTAGTCCCAAAAAAGGAGCCGGGTAAATTCCGGCTCATCCAACATCTGTCCTTCCCGAAGGGTCGTTCGGTGAATGACGCCATCCCCCCTGAACTTAGCTCAGTTTCTTACCAATCATTTGATGAAGCATTAGGGCTAGTTCGCAGGGCGGGGGCCGGAGCTCTGATGGAAAACTGGATATTGAATCCGCCTTCAGGCTCCTGCCTATTCACCCCTCCTCTTTTAGGCTTATGGGGTGCTATTTTGAGGGGCAGTACTACGTGGACAAATGCTTGCCCATGGGGTGCTCAATTTCGTGTGCTTACTTCAAGGCTTTCAGCTGCTTCTTGCACTGGGCCATCGCGGAGGTGGCCGGATTCGACGGCCTGGCACACTATTTGGATGATTTTCTGCTGGTTGGGCGGACAGGATCATCTGAGTGTGCTTTCCTGATGAAAGTCACCAGGTTTCTAATGGATAGAATGGGAGTTCCTCTGGCGGAGGACAAGTCCCAGGGTCCTTGCACGTGCCTTACTTTTTTGGGCATCGAAGTTGATTCGGTGGCAGAGCAGTGCCGTCTGCCACAAGAGAAAATTCAGCGCATGTTGGAATCAGTACGCGCTATGAGAACAGAGCTGTATAGCTCCATAAAAGACCTTCAAATCCTATTGGGTTTGCTGAACTTTGCCGGCAGGATTATTCCTATGGGTAGAATATTCCTCCGCAGGCTCGAGAGGCAACTGTGCGGAGAAAGATCGCAGACCCGGAGGTTCCGGGTGTCTGCTGAGATGGTGGAAGATCTTAAGGTCTGGGAAGAATTTCTTCTCCACTTTAACGGGATCTGTCTGTGGCGGGAGGTTGTTCCTTCTAACGCAGCCATCCAGTTGTTCACTGATGCGGCTGGGTCCCACGGGTACGGGGCTTTCTTGGCCGGGCAATGGAGCGCTGGCCCATGGCCCGCCGCGTGGATAGACAGAGGCTTGGTCAGGAACCTATGCCTTCTTAAGCTGTTCTCCATACTGGTTGCTCTTGACATTTGGGGCGATCAGCTTCGCGACCGTGAGGTGGTTTTCTGGACAGATAACATGAGCGTTGTTTATGCTGTTAACAGACTTTCATCTAGTTCCCCTCCGGTGGTGCGGTATTTGAGACTGTTGGTGCTGAGGTGTCTGCACCTGAATATTGTGTTCCGTGCTAAGCATGTTCCGGGCATCCAGAATAGGATTGCTGATGCGCTCTCCCGTTTTCAATGGGAAGCATTTTATGCACTGGTGCCCGATGCGGACACTAACGGATTGTCCTGTCCCACTTACTTATGGCAGGTGGCGCTGGATGGGGCCCCTTGATTGCGATGGTTCGTGCTTCCCTCGCTCCGTCTACCTGGGCTACTTATGTGAAATACTGGACGGAGTGGATCGCTTTTTGTGACTTCAGGTGCCGTCCCTCCTGTGACGGGGACCAGTGGGGCTTACTGGAATGGATTACCGAACTTGAAGGTAATGGTGTTTCGAAGACTGCGGTGGGTTCACGCCTGGCGGCAGTGTCCTTTTTCTGCAAGTTGTATGGGCTTGTTGACGCCTCGAAGACCTTCCTGGTTAGGCAGGTACTTCGAGGTTGGGGGCGTATGGCCCCCAGGGTCAGGGATTTCAGGGAACCAGTTACCATTGAGCGTCTGGTAACGTTGTGCCGAGTTTTGCCGGCGGTCTGTTCATCCGCCTACGAAACTGCCCTTTTCTCAGCCGCCTTTGGGCTGGCTTTTCACGGGGCTCTTAGGGTAGGGGAAAGTGTCCCGCCCTCTAAGAAAAAGACGGGCAGCCTTTTGCTGCCTCATGTCAGAGACGATGGGTCGTCTATCTTGGTCTTTCTTCCCAGATCCAAAACTGACCAAGAAGGGAGAGGTGCCTGGTTAGCTTTGCCGGCCCATGATGAATCTGTTTGCTGCCCGGTCAGACTGGTTAAAGCCTATATGGACGTGCGTCCTGAGGGTTTCTCACAATTTCTAGTTCACGAGGACGGTTCCCCGTTGACTAGATTCCAGTTTAGGAAGGTGTTGGCCTGGGCAGCATCAAGGGCAGGTCTTGATCCAAGGGTCATTGCTCCCCATTCCTTTAGGGTGGGCGTGGCCACCACTGCCGCTAGTTTAGGATGGACGGCTGACCATATTAGAGCTCTGGGGAGATGGAGGTCGCAAAGGTATCTTTTATACGTTAGGCCTTTGGCTGTTTAGAAGTGATTATGTTTTGCAGATGCAATGGTTAACCTCTGTTTCTTTTCTTAGGACCAAGGAGCGGTCCACTGAGAGTATGGATTACGGGGCATTCGTACATCCACTGGGCGGAGCTTCGGGCGATCGCGAGACCTTATGGGCGTCAGCTGGGGTTCCCCTCTTCCCGAGTCACTGTTAGGTGGTTAGGGCGCAGGGGGCTTACGTGGCAGGCTCTGCCTGAGTTGCTGCAGGGGGCCTTGCGCAGGTGGGAGAAACCCCATGTACTTATCATCCACGCAGGTGGAAATGATATGGGGCTCCTACCGTGCAAGCAGCTCAGTGCGGTTATTCAGTCGGATCTGCGCACGATTCAGGCATGGATTCCCCAAGTCAGGATAGGATGGTCTAACATCATCCCCAGGATAGAATGGCGCCATATGCAGTCTCATCGCGCAGCTTTTCAGGTCCGCAAGAAAATTAACAGAGAAGTGAGGATTTTCTTTGGGCAGTCAGGAGGGTTTGTTGTGGAACATGGGAACATATCAACGGCTGAGAGGTGCCTCTGCAGGAGGGACAGGGTGCACCTCTCTGAGAGGGGCATTGACCTGTTCCTCTGTAATTTGAGGCGTGCTATACTTAATCATCTATAGGTGTGGCGGCAAGAGGTGAGCCTGTTGGGCTATCTCTTGTGGCGGTTGGTCCGCGCCCCGGTTTGCCATCAGAGGTAGAGTGACGGCTGCCCAGGGGAGGGTGATCTCTGCAGGCGCGCGCCTGGGGTCCCTCCCATTCTAAGATGCCGAGAACTCCCTAAGCTTCTGCGGCAGCTGAGCTCCGCTTGTGTGGGCATTCACGGGCGCGGTCCATTCTTCCTAGCAGGGGGTTCCTACTCCTAACTAGATTGCCGCCACATGTTTTAGCTGGCCCCGTTGAGTCCAGCCGGTTCTCACGTTCTACAATAAATGCGACCTTCGGGTCTTTTCCCATATATCTGTGTCTGCGTGGTTATTCAAGTATTACAGTTTTATGTAAAGTTATTTAAGAGTTATAGTTGTACATAGTTATGTTGTTGAGTCAGTTCTATGGCTCCAGTTATTATTTGTACATAGTTATGTGTTGAGCCAGTTTTATTGCTCCAGTTATTAAAGTTTTCCAGCAAGCCAGGAGGATAGGGCATTTAATTAATTAAGACAGTGGAGGGCAGCATAGCCCAGAATGACCATAATAATTAAGGCCCTTAGGAGTGTGCTGCTGTGAAGTTGCAACAATGTTGCATTAGTGAGGGTGGGGTTTAGATTACCTTTAAGTAGTCAGCTCCCAAGGCCCAAACCCTCTTTTCCAGCTCGTCTTCACAGCGTCCCTCCCTCCCTCCCTGCACTTGTTCATACGGCAATCTTTAGGCTGCTACATCACCAGGGTGTTTCAGCTAGGTGTCCGAGGCTGGATGAGAGCTACGCGGCTTGTTTCCTTAAGTCCAAGGATGGTAGTTTTTGACTCCCCAGGTAGTGGCATGGAGACGCGTCTAGTCACACCTGGTCCTACTGGTTCGGAGATCGTTACTTTACACCCTGGTTAGGCGGTTGGTCCGCGCCCCGGTTTGCCATCAGAGGTAGAGTGACGGCTGCCCAGGGGAGGGTGATCTCTGCAGGCGCGCGCCTGGGGTCCCTCCCATTCTAAGATGCCGAGAACTCCCTAAGCTTCTGCGGCAGCTGAGCTCCGCTTGTGTGGGCATTCACGGGCGCGGTCCATTCTTCCTAGCAGGGGGTTCCTACTCCTAACTAGATTGCCGCCACATGTTTTAGCTGGCCCCGTTGAGTCCAGCCGGTTCTCACGTTCTACAATAAATGCGACCTTCGGGTCTTTTCCCATATATCTGTGTCTGCGTGGTTATTCAAGTATTACAGTTTTATGTAAAGTTATTTAAGAGTTATAGTTGTACATAGTTATGTTGTTGAGTCAGTTCTATGGCTCCAGTTATTATTTGTACATAGTTATGTGTTGAGCCAGTTTTATGGCTCCAGTTATTAAAGTTTTCCAGCAAGCCAGGAGGATAGGGCATTTAATTAATTATGTGTATGCTTCTGCATATGGCAATGTATCTGTGTGTGTATGTGTGCATATGATAATGTATCTGTGTGAGCATGTGTGCATATGATAATGTATCTGTGTGTGCATGTGTGCATATAATAATGTATCTGTGTGTGTATGTGTGAATATGATAATGTATCTGTGTGTGTATGTGTGCATATGATAATGTATCTGTGTGTGTATGTGTGCATATGGCAATGTATCTGTGTGTGTATGTGTGCATGTGACAATGTATCTGTGTGTACATGTGTGCATATGACTGACAATGTATCTGTGTGTGCATGTGTGCATATGACAACGTATATGTGTGTGTATGTTTGCATATGGCAGTGTATCTGTGTCTGCCTGTGTGTAAGTGTGCAAATGGCAATATATATGTGTGTGTATGTGTGCATATGGCAATGTATCTGTGTGTGCCTGTGTGTATATGGCAAATATGTATCTGTGTGTGTATGTGTGCATATGGCAATGTATCTGTGTGTACATGTGTGCATATGACTGACAATGTATCTGTGTGTGCATGTGTGCATATGACAACGTATCTGTGTGTGTATGTGTTCATATGGCAGTGTATCTGTGTCTGCTTGTGTGTAAGTGTGCAAATGGCAATATATATGTGTGTGTATGTGTGCATATGGAAATGTATCTGTGTGTGTATTTGTGCATATGACAATGTATCTGTGTGTGCATGTGTGCATATGGCAATGTATCTGTGTGTGTATGTTTGCATATGACAATATATCTGTGTGTGTATGTGTGCATATGGCAATGCATCTGTGTTTGTATGTTTGCATATGGCAATATATCTGTGTGTGTATGTGTGCATATGGCAATGTATCTGTGTGTATATGTGTGCAAATGATAATGTATCTGTGTGTGCATGTGTGCATATGATAATGTATCTGTGTGTGCATGTGTGCATATGACTGACAATGTATCTGTGTGTGCCTGTGTGTATGTGTACATATGGCAGTGTATCTGTGTGTGTATATGTGCATATGATAATGTATCTGTGTGTGCATGTGTGCATATGGCAATGTATCTGTGTGTGTATGTGTGCATATGGCAA
The DNA here is from genome assembly GCF_027579735.1 of Bombina bombina. Taxonomy (NCBI): domain Eukaryota; kingdom Metazoa; phylum Chordata; class Amphibia; order Anura; family Bombinatoridae; genus Bombina; species Bombina bombina. The sequence continues at coordinate 82,461,649 of NC_069501.1, forward strand.
TATATCTGTGTGTGTATGTGTGCATATGGCAATGTATCTGTGTTTGTATGTGTGCATATGGCAATATATCTGTGTGTGCATGTGTGCATATGGCAATGTATCTGTGTGTGTATGTGTGCATATGGCAATATATCTGTGTGTGTATGTGTGCATATGGCAATGTATCTGTGTTTGTATGTGTGCATATGGCAATATATCTGTGTGTGCATGTGTGCATATGGCAATGTGTCTGTGTTTGTATGTTTGCATATGGCAATATATCTGTGTGTGTATGTGTGCATATGGCAATGTATCTGTGTGTGTATGTGTGCATATGATAATGTATCTGTGTGAGCATGTGTACATATGATAATGTATCTGTGTGTGCATGTGTGCATATGATAATGTATCTGTGTGTGTATGTGTGAATATGATAATGTATCTGTGTGTGTATGTGTGCATATGATAATGTATCTGTGTGTGTATGTGTGCATATGGCAATGTATCTGTGTGTGTATGTGTGCATGTGACAATGTATCTGTGTGTACATGTGTGCATATGACTGACAATGTATCTGTGTGTGCATGTGTGCATATGACAATGTATCTGTGTGTGTATGTTTGCATATGGCAGTGTATCTGTGTCTGCCTGTGTGTAAGTGTGCAAATGGCAATATATATGTGTGTGTATGTGTGCATATGGCAATGTATCTGTGTGTGCCTGTGTGTAAATGGCAAATATGTATCTGTGTGTGTATGTGTGCATATGGCAGTGAATCTGTGTGTGTGTGTGTATGTGTGCATATTGCAATATATCTGTGTGGATATCTGTGTGTGTATGTGTGCATATGGCAATGTATCTGTGTGTATATGTGTGCAAATGATAATGTATCTGTGTGCGCATGTGTGCATATGATAATGTATCTGTGTGTGCATGTGTGCATATGATAATGTATCTGTGTGTGTATGTGTGCATATGGCAATGTATCTGTGTGTGTATGTGTGCATGTGACAATGTATCTGTGTGTGCATGTGTGCATTTGACTGACAATGTATCTCTGTGTGCCTGTGTGTATGTGTGCATATGGCAGTGTATCTGTGTGTGTATGTGTGCATATGGCAATGTATCTGTGTGTGTATGTGTGCATATGGCAATATATCTGTGTGTGCATGTGTGCATATGGCAATGTATCTGTGTTTGTATGTTTGCATATGGCAATATATCTGTGTGTGTATGTGTGCATATGGCAATGTATCTGTGTGTGTATGTGTGCATTTGATAATGTATCTGTGTGAGCATGTGTGCATATGATAATGTATCTGTGTGTGCATGTGTGCATATGATAATGTATCTGTGTGTGTATGTGTGCATATGGCAATGTATCTGTGTGTGTATGTGTGCATGTGACAATGTATCTGTGTTTGTATGTGTGCATATGACAATGTATCTGTGTGTGTATGTGTGCATATGGCAGTATATCTGTGTGTGTCTGTGTACATATGGCAATGTATCTGTGTGTGTATGTGTGCGTATGGCAGTGTATCTGTGTGTGTATTTGTGCATATGGCAATGTATCTGTGTTTGTATGTGTGCATATGACAATGTATCTGTGTGTGTATGTGTGCATATGGCAATGTATCTGTGTGTGTATGTGTGCATATGGCAATATATCTGTGTGTGCATGTGTGCATATGACAATGTATCTGTGTGTGTATGCATATGATAATGTATCGGTGTGTGCATGTGTGCATATGGCAATGTATCTGTGTGTGTATGTGTGCATTTGACAATGTATCTGTGTGTGCATGTGTGCATATGACTGACAATGTATCTGTGTGTGCCAGTGTGTATGTGTGCATATGGCAGTGTATCTGTGTGTGTATGTGTGCATATGATAATGTATCTGTGTGTGTCAGTTTGTATGTGTGCATATGGCAGTGTATCTGTGTGTGCATGTGTGCATGTGTGCATATGACAATGTATCTGTGTGTGCATGTGTGCATATGACAATGTATCTGTGTGTGTATGCATATGATAATGTATCTGTGTGTGTATGTGTGCATATGGCAATATATCTGTGTGTGCATGTGTGCATATGACAATGTATCTGTGTGTGTATGCATATGATAATGTATCTGTGTGTGCATGTGTGCATATGGCAATGTATCTGTGTGTGTATGTGTGCATATGTCAATATATCTGTGTGTGTATGTGTGCATATGGCAATGTATCTGTGTTTGTATGTGTGCATATGGCAATATATCTGTCTGTGCATGTGTGCATATGGCAATGTATCTGTGTTTGTATGTTTGCATATGGCAATATATCTGTGTGTGTATGTGTGCATATGATAATGTATCTGTGTGTGCATGTGTGCATATGATAATGTATCTGTGTGTGTATGTGTGCATATGGCAATGTATCTGTGTGTACATGTGTGCATATGACTGACAATGTATCTGTGTGTGCATGTGTGCATATGACAATGTATCTGTGTGTGTATGTGTTCATATGGCAGTGTATCTGTGTCTGCCTGTGTGTAAGTGTGCAAATGGCAATATATATGTGTGTGTATGTGTGCATATGGAAATGTATCTGTGTGTGTATTTGTGCATATGACAATGTATCTGTGTGTGCATGTGTGCATATGGCAATGTATCTGTGTGTGTATGTTTGCATATGACAATATATCTGTGTGTGTATGTGTGCATATGGCAATGCATCTGTGTTTGCATGTTTGCATATGGCAATATATCTGTGTGTGTATGTGTGCATATGGCAATGTATCTGTGTGTGTATGTGTGCAAATGATAATGTATCTGTGTGTGCATGTGTGCATATGATAATGTATCTGTGTGTGCATGTGTGCATATGACTGACAATGTATCTGTGTGTGCCTGTGTGTATGTGTACATATGGCAGTGTATCTGTGTGTGTATGTGTGCATATGATAATGTATCTGTGTGTGCATGTGTGCATATGGCAATGTATCTGTGTGTGTATGTGTGCATATGGCAATATATCTGTGTGTGTATGTGTGCATATGGCAATGTATCTGTGTTTGTATGTGTGCATATGGCAATATATCTGTGTGTGCATGTGTGCATATGGCAATGTATCTGTGTGTGTATGTGTGCATATGGCAATATATCTGTGTGTGTATGTGTGCATATGGCAATGTATCTGTGTTTGTATGTGTGCATATGGCAATATATCTGTGTGTGCATGTGTGCATATGGCAATGTGTCTGTGTTTGTATGTTTGCATATGGCAATATATCTGTGTGTGTATGTGTGCATATGGCAATGTATCTGTGTGTGTATGTGTGCATATGATAATGTATCTGTGTGAGCATGTGTGCATATGATAATGTATCTGTGTGTGCATGTGTGAATATGATAATATATCTGTGTGTGTATGTGTGCATATGGCAATGTATCTGTGTGTGTATGTGTGCATATGATAATGTATCTGTGTGAGCATGTGTGCATATGATAATGTATCTGTGTGTGCATGTGTGAATATGATAATGTATCTGTGTGTGTATGTGTGCATATGATAATGTATCTGTGTGTGTATGTGTGCATATGGCAATGTATCTGTGTGTGTATGTGTGCATGTGACAATGTATCTGTGTGTACATGTGTGCATATGACTGACAATGTATCTGTGTGTGCATGTGTGCATATGACAATGTATCTGTGTGTGTATGTTTGCATATGGCAGTGTATCTGTGTCTGCCTGTGTGTAAGTGTGCAAATGGCAATATATATGTGTGTGTATGTGTGCATATGGCAATGTATCTGTGTGTGCCTGTGTGTATATGGCAAATATGTATCTGTGTGTGTATGTGTGCATATGGCAGTGTATCTGTGTGTGTGTGTATGTGTGCATATTGCAATATATCTGTGTGGATATCTGTGTGTGTATGTGTGCATATGGCAATGTATCTGTGTGTGTATGTGTGCAAATGATAATGTATCTGTGTGTGCATGTGTGCATATGATAATGTATCTGTGTGTGCATGTGTGCATATGATAATGTATCTGTGTGTGTATGTGTGCATATGGCAATGTATCTGTGTGTGTATGTGTGCATGTGACAATGTATCTGTGTGTGCATGTGTGCATATGACTGACAATGTATCTCTGTGTGCCTGTGTGTATGTGTGCATATGGCAGTGTATCTGTGTGTGTATGTGTGCATATGGCAATGTATCTGTGTGTGTATGTGTGCATATGGCAATATTTATGTGTGTGTATGTGTGCATATGGCAATGTATCTGTATTTGTATGTGTGCATACGGCAATATATCTGTGTGTGCATGTGTGCATATGGCAATGTATCTGTGTTTGTATGTTTGCATATGGCAATATATCTGTGTGTGTATGTGTGCATATGGCAATGTATCTGTGTGTGTATGTGTGTATATGATAATGTATCTGTGTGAGCATGTGTGCATATGATAATGTATCTGTGTGTGCATGTGTGCATATGATAATGTATATGTGTGTGTATGTGTGCATATGGCAATGTATCTGTGTGTGTATATGTGCATGTGACAATGTATCTGTGTGTACATGTGTGCATATGACTGACAATGTATCTGTGTGTGCATGTGTGCATATGACAATGTATCTGTGTGTGTATGTTTGCATATGGCAGTGTATCTGTGTCTGCCTGTGTGTAAGTGTGCATATGGCAATATATATGTGTGTGTATGTGTGTATATGGCAATATATCTGTGTGTGCCTGTGTGTATATGGCAATATATCTGTGTGTGCCTGTGTGTATATGGCAATATATCTGTGTGTGCCTGTGTGTATATGGCAATATATCTGTGTGTGTATGTGTGCATATGGCAATGTATCTGTGTGTGAATGTGTGCATATGTCAATGTATCTGTGTGTGCGTGTTTGCATATGGCAATATATCTGTGTGTGTATGTGTGCATATGGCAATGTATCTGTGTTTGTATGTGTGCATATGTCAATGTATCTGTGCGTGTATGTGTGCATATGGCAATGTATCTGTGTGTGTATGTGTGCATATGGTAATGTATCTGTGTGTGTATGTGTGCATATGTCAATGTATCTGTGTGTGTAAGTGTGCATATATCAATGTATCTGTGTGTGTATGTGTGCATATGTCAATGTATCTGTGTGTGCATGTGTGCATATGGCAATGTATCTGTGTGTGCATGTGTGCATATGTCAATGTATCTGTGTGTGCATATGTCAATGTATCTGTGTGTGTATGTGTGCATATGTCAATGTATCTGTTTGTGTATGTGTGCATATGGCAATGTATCTGTGTGTGCATGTGTGCATATGTCAATGTATCTGTGTGTGCATATGTCAAAGACAGTGGAGGGCAGCATAGCCCAGAACGACCATAATAATTAAGGCCCTTAGGAGTGTGCTGCTGTGAAGGTTGCAACAATGTTGCATTAGTGAGGGTGGGGTTTAGCTTACCTTTAAGTAGTCAGCTCCCAAGGCCCAAACCCTCTTTTCCAGCTCGTCTTCACAGCGTCAGGATCATCTGTCAGGAGTCCTGTGGAAGAAGATGTCGGAATTAGATGAGCTGGTGATCGATGAGTTTGACTCTGGAGAAGATGTGGTGCAGCCTTCCCCCCCTCGCCCGGTGAGTCGTTCCCCGGGGTCTAGCCTGTATCCCGAAGTTATGGTTGTCTCTCCCCCCCCTCCTTTAATTCCCCTTTCAGTAGAGGTGGGTCCCCAAGTAGCAGAGGGGGTTGTGGTAGGGGAGCAGGGCCCTGTTCTTGGCGGGGGGGAGGCCGTATCTGATCCGGTCGTTCTTACCGGTGAGGCGGTCTCCACGGCGGTAGCGCTGCTCCAATCTTTGGCAGCGGTGCTTTCCGGCGGGGGGGCGGCATCCCAGGGAGGCCCTCCGGCTTCGGTTTGCGTGCCGGCGTCCACGAGGGCCTCCATGGCCCCTTCAGAGCCCGTCTCTTCTGGTTTGGCCGTTTCCGGTGACGTCACTTCCGGTGACGTCACGTCCGGGAACGCCATTCCGGAATCCAGAGGCAAGCGGGCAGCATCGTCTTCTCCGCCGGGGTACGCAGGTAAGAGAGGGGTACCCCGGGGGGGGCGACGCCCGCGGGGGGTGCGCAGCGAGGCTCAATTACTCAGCGCCCGCGAGGGGACACTGATTTGACGGCCATTGAAAGGGGTAGAAGGTTGCATGAGGGATCTCATGAGCAGGCCGCAAGCCTGACCGGGGGTATGTTAGCACTTGACGGTGCTCCGATCAGGGCAAATGGTGTGTCTGAGGGGCAAGTGGTTTCTGAGGGGCAAGGAACAAGGGCACGTTCGCCCGGGAGGGCCCAGATTGGGGAAACAGGCATTAATGAGCAGGCCGCAGGCCTGACGGGGAATATGCCTACTGCGCAACAAGTCGCAGGGCCTCAGGCCGCAATTGCGCAGGCTGGGGGCAAGCGTCGGCCCGCGAATACATCGCGGCCTAGCGGACGCCGTAGTACTGCGTCACGCAGCAAACGTAGCGCCCGACAGGGTGCGCGGGCGGCGCCCGCGGGTGTGGCCCTCAGCGGGGCTCCGCCAGGTGTTGTTACTAGGGCTTCAGCAAAGAAAGGCCCAGTTATCACGCCCAGTCTATGTCAGGGCACGCAGGCTGCGACTGAACAGAATAGACAAGTGCAGTTTGCTAATGCAGTGATGAATTTGCGTATGGCTGATATGGTTGATGATGGTATTGAGGAGTGTGGCAGCGATCACAGGAGCCCCAGTCCCCTAGGGTCCCGTGGTAATGTGGTTGGTGGGCCTTCGTCCCCTTCCCTGGGTATTCCTCTTTCACATTTTTCTCCACAGAACATTATGGAACCCAGAACTGCATTACTGCCACTCCAGGCCACCCCCAGTGCCGTGGAAAGGGAGCCACAGTCTCAGGAACAGCCGTCCACTTCTTCTGGTCCTGTCCCGGTGCAACGCCTCTTGGGAGCTGGTAAGCACACTATTACTTTTGAACGTAGTGTTTTAAGTTCATCCTCGGATGATTCAGGTTCGGAAAGTGATAGATCCCTGGGGTTGGAAGCGAAAGGGCAAAAAAGAATGTATAGGATGGTGAAATGGTTAGTGGAAGAAAGGAAGGCTATGGGTCTCCCCCTCCCCCCTGGTTCATCCCGCATGGAGCCCACTGTTCCTATGTTGACACCTCCTGCGTCAACAGACTTAGTTAGCCCAGTTATGGGGAACAGGCGCAGGGCAGCTATACATGGGGACACTGACACATGGCCTGCGTTTAGCCTTCATGAACATCTCAAATCTAAGATGGTGCGGCACATTCAGGGTGGGAGGTACGTGCACATGTTTGAGCTTTCTGCGGAGGCTTATCGCCAGAAAGAAATGGCGGATGATGGCACGGGCCCGAAAAAAAAATTTAAACGTCCTGATTCCTATGAGGAATGGCGCAAGTGCTTTAGGGTTTATGCGTCCTGTTATATCTCTAAATTTCCCGATCAAGCCTTAAACATCCTGAAATATCAGGATTCCATTGAAACAGTGTACGAGAAGTACAGGGATGGAGCTTGGCGGGATTACGACGCTGCCTTCCGTAGAAAGATGGTTGGGAACCCTCTTCTTACTTTCGGTGACGTTGATTCGCGTCTGTGGGCGCAATTGGGTCCTGAAAAACAGGCGGCGCCTGCTACAGTAGTCGGAGCATCGGGGGGCGTTAAGGCCTCGCAGCGCTCTCGACGGCGGGCCACAGGGGTGTGCTGGCGCTTCCAGGACAAATCATGTACCAGGGGAGCGGCATGCGCATTTCGGCACGCGTGCAGAACCTGCGGTGGCGGCCACTCGGGGTCCGAGTGTACCAGAACCCAGGACGCGGGTCGTTCCCAGGAGAGACCAGCACCCGGCTCCAAACCTTTCCCTGTCGAAAAGGGCGGCCACACCTCTGAGGGTGGCCGTAATTGAGAAGTGGCTGCTGCTATACCCATTTAAGGAGGCCGCCTTGCTGCTTGGTGGCGGTCTGCGGTCGGGATTTGTTATCCTAGTCGGATCGCACGTGGAGGGTTCCTTGTCACGCAGGAACCTAAAATCCGCGTATCAGTTTCCCGGGGTTTTGCGGGATAAACTGAATAAAGAAATTGGGTTGGGTCGTATGGCAGGCCCATTTGAGGATATTCCCCTTCCAGGGCTGGTTGTATCTCCCTTGGGGGTAGTTCCAAAACAGGAGCCGGGTAAATTCCGGCTCATCCAACATCTGTCCTTCCCGAAGGGTCGTTCGGTGAATGACGCCATCCCCCCTGAACTGAGCTCAGTTTCTTACCAATCATTTGATGAGGCATTGGGGCTAGTTCGCAGGGCGGGGGCCGGGGCTCTGATGGCTAAGCTGGATATAGAGTCCGCCTTCCGGCTCCTGCCCATTCACCCCTCCTCTTTTAGGCTTATGGGGTGCTATTTTGAGGGGCAGTACTACGTGGACAAATGCTTGCCCATGGGGTGCTCAATTTCGTGTGCCTACTTCGAGGCTTTCAGCTGCTTCTTGCACTGGGCCATTGCGGAGGTGGCCGGATTCGACGGCCTGGCACACTATTTGGATGATTTTCTGCTGGTTGGGCGGACAGGATCATCTGAGTGTGCTTTCCTGATGAAAGTCACTAGGTTTCTAATGGATAGAATGGGAGTTCCTCTGGCGGAGGACAAGTCCCAGGGTCCTTGCACGTGCCTTACTTTTTTGGGCATTGAAGTTGATTCGGTGGCAGAGCAGTGCCGTCTGCCACATGAAAAAGTTCAGCGCATGTTGGAGTCAGTACGCGCTATGAGAGCAGAGCTGTATAGCTCCGTAAAAGATCTTCAAATCCTATTGGGTTTGCTGAACTTTGCCGGCAGGATTATTCCTATGGGTAGAATATTCCTTCGCAGGCTCGAGAGGCAGCTGTGCGGGAAAAAGATCGCAGACCCGGAGGTTCCGGGTGTCTGCTGAGATGGTGGAAGATCTTAAGGTCTGGGAAGATTTTCTTCTCCACTTTAATGGGATCTGTCTGTGGCGGGAGGTTGTTCCTTCTAACGCAGCGATCCAGTTGTTCACTGATGCGGCTGGGTCCCACGGGTACGGGGCTTTCTTGGCCGGGCAATGGAGCGCTGGCCCATGGCCCGCCGCGTGGATAGAGAGAGGCTTGGTCAGGAACCTATGCCTTCTTGAGCTGTTTCCCATACTGGTTGCTCTTGACATTTGGGGCAATCAGCTTCGCGACCGTGAGGTGGTTTTCTGGACAGATAACATGAGCGTTGTTTATGCTGTTAACAGATTATCATCTAGTTCCCCTCCGGTTGTGCGGTATTTGAGACTGTTGGTGCTGAGGTGTCTGCACCTGAATATTGTGTTCCGTGCTAAGCATGTTCCGGGCGTCCAGAATAGGATTGCTGATGCGCTCTCCCGTTTTCAATGGGAAGCATTTTATGCTCTGGTGCCCGATGCGGACACTAACGGATTGTCCTGTCCCACTTACTTATGGCAGGTGGCGCTGGATGGGGCCCCTTGATTGCGATGGTGCGGGCTTCCCTCGCTCCGTCTACCTGGGCTACGTATGTGAAATACTGGACGGAGTGGATCGCCTTTTGTGACTTCAGGTGCCGTCCCTCCTGTGACGGGGACCAGTGGGGCTTGCTTGAATGGATTACCGAACTTAAAGGTAATGGTGTTTCGAAGACTGCGATGGGTTCACGCCTGGAGGCAGTGTCCTTTTTCTGCAAGTTGTATGGGCTTGTTGACGCCTCGAAGACCTTCCTGGTTAGGCAGGTACTTCGAGGCTGGGGGCGTATGGCCCCCAGGGTCAGGGATTTCAGGGAACCAGTTACCATGGAGCGTCTGGTAACGTTGTGCCGAGTTTTGCCGGCGGTCTGTTCATCCGCCTACGAAACTGCCGTATTCTCAGCCGCCTTTGGGCTGGCTTTTCACGGGGCTCTTAGGGTAGGGGAAATTGTCCCGCCCTCTAAGAACAAGACGGGCGGCCTTTTGCTGCCTCATGTCAGAGACGACGGGTCGTCTATCTTGGTTTTTCTTCCCAGATCCAAAACTGACCAGGAAGGGAGAGGTGCCTGGTTGGCTTTGCCAGCCCATGTTGAATCTGTTTGCTGCCCGGTCAGACTGGTTAAAGTCTATATGGACGTGCGTCCTGAGGGTTTCTCACAATTTCTAGTTCACGAGGACGGTTCCCCGTTGACTAGATTCCAGTTTAGGAAGGTGTTGGCCTGGGCAGCATCAAAGGCAGGTCTTGATCCCAGGGTGATTGCTCCCCATTCCTTTAGGGTGGGCACGGCCACCACTGCCGCTAGTTTAGGATGGTCGGCTGACCATATTAGAGCTCTGGGGAGATGGAGGTCGCAAAGGTATCTTTTATACGTTAGGCCTTTGACTGTTTAGAAATGATTATGTTTTGCAGATGCAATGGATAACCTCTGTTTCTTTTCTTAGGACCAAGGAGCGGTCCACTGAGAGAATGGATTACGGGGCATTCGTACATCCACTGGGCGGAGCTTCGGGCGATCGCGAGACCTGATGGGCGTCAGCTGGGGTTCCCCTCTTCCCGAGTCACTGTTAGGTGGTTAGGGCGCAGGGGGCTTACGTGGCAGGCTCTGCCTGAGTTGCTGCAGGGGGCCTTGCGCAGGTGGGAGAAACCCCATGTACTTATCATCCACGCAGGTGGAAATGATATGGGGCACCTACCGTGCAAACAGCTCAGTGCGGTTATTCAGTCGGATCTGCGCACTATTCAGGCATGGATTCCCCAAGTCAGGATAGGATGGTCTAACATCATCCCCAGGATAGAATGGCGCCATATGCAGTCTCATCGCGCGGCTTTTCAGGTCCGCAAGAAAATTAACAGAGAAGTGAGGATTTTCTTAGGGCAGTCAGGAGGGTTTGTTGTGGAACATGGGAACATATCAACGGCTGAGAGGTGCCTCTACAGAAGGGACGGGGTGCACCTCTCTGAGAGGGGCATTGACCTGTTCCTTTGTAATTTGAGGCGTGCTATACTTAATCATCTATAGGTGTGGCGGCAAGAGGTGAGCCTGTTGGGCTATCTCTTGTGGCGGTTGGTCCGCTCCCCGGTTTGCTATCAGAGGTAGAGTGACGGCTGCCCAGGGGAGGGTGATCTCTGCAGGCGCGCGCCTGGGGTCCCTCCCATTCTAAGATGCCGAGAACTCCCTAAGCTTCTGCGGCAGCTGAGCTCCGCTTGTGTGGGCATTCACGGGCGCGGTCCATTCTTCCTATCAGGGGGTTCCTACTCCTAACTAGATTGCCGCCACATGTTTTAGCTGGCCCCGTTGAGTCCAGCCGGTTCTCACGTTCTACAATAAATGCGACCTTCGGGTCTTTTCCCATATATCTGTGTCTGCGTGGTTATTCAAGTATTACAGTTGTATACAAAGTTATTTAAGAGTTATAGTTGTACATAGTTAAGTTGTTGAGTCAGTTCTATGGCTCCAGTTATTATTTGTACATAGTTATGTGTTGAGCCAGTTTTATGGCTCCAGTTATTAAAGTTTTCCAGCAAGCCAGGAGGATAGGGCATTTAATTAATTAAGACAGTGGAGGGCAGCATAGCCCAGAACGACCATAATAATTAAGGCCCTTAGGAGTGTGCTGCTGTGAAGGTTGCAACAATGTTGCATTAGTGAGGGTGGGGTTTAGCTTACCTTTAAGTAGTCAGCTCCCAAGGCCCAAACCCTCTTTTCCAGCTCGTCTTCACAGCGTCCCTCCCTCCCTCCCTGCACTTGTTCATACGGCAATCTTTAGGCTGCTACATCACCAGGGTGTTTCAGCTAGGTGTCCGAGGCCGGATGAGAGCTACGCGGCTTGTTTCCTTAAGTCCGAGGACGGTAGTTTTTGACTCCCCAGGTAGTGGCATGGAGACGCGTCTAGTCACACCTGGTCCTACTGGTTCGGAGATCGTTACTTTACACCCTGGTTAGGCGGTTGGTCCGCGCCCCGGTTTGCCATCAGAGGTAGAGTGACGGCTGCCCAGGGGAGGGTGATCTCTGCAGGCGCGCGCCTGGGGTCCCTCCCATTCTAAGATGCCGAGAACTCCCTAAGCTTCTGCGGCAGCTGAGCTCCGCTTGTGTGGGCATTCACGGGCGCGGTCCATTCTTCCTAGCAGGGGGTTCCTACTCCTAACTAGATTGCCGCCACATGTTTTAGCTGGCCCCGTTGAGTCCAGCCGGTTCTCACGTTCTACAATAAATGCGACCTTCGGGTCTTTTCCCATATATCTGTGTCTGCGTGGTTATTCAAGTATTACAGTTGTATACAAAGTTATTTAAGAGTTATAGTTGTACATAGTTAAGTTGTTGAGTCAGTTCTATGGCTCCAGTTATTATTTGTACATAGTTATGTGTTGAGCCAGTTTTATGGCTCCAGTTATTAAAGTTTTCCAGCAAGCCAGGAGGATAGGGCATTTAATTAATTATGTATCTGTGTGTGTATGTGTGCATATGTCAATGTATCTGTGTGTGTATGTGTGCATATGGCAATGTATCTGTGTGTGCATGTGTGCATATGTCAATGTATCTGTGTGTGTGTGTGCATATGGCAATGTATCTGTGTGTGCATGTGTGCATATGTCAATGTATCTGTGTGTGCATATGTCAATGTATCTGTGTGTGTATGTGTGCATATGTCAATGTATCTGTGTGTGCATGTGTGCATATGGCAATGTATCTGTGTGTGCATGTGTGCATATGTCAATGTATCTGTGTGTGTATGTGTGCATATGATAATGTATCTGTGTGTGTATGTGTGCATATGGCAATGTATCTGTGTGTGTATGTGTGCATATGATAATGTATCTGTGTGTGCATGTGTGCATATGATAATGTATCTGTGTGTGCATGTGTGCATATGATAATGTATCTGTTAATGTATCTGTGTGTGTATGTGTGCATATGGCAATGTATCTGTGTGTGTATGTGTGCATGTGACAATGTATCTGTGTGTGCATGTGTGCATATGACTGACAATGTATCTGTGTGTGCCTGTGTGTATGTGTGCATATGGCATTGTATCTGTGTGTGTATGTGTGCATATGTCAATGTATCTGTGTGTGTATGTGTGCATATGATAATGTATCTGTGTGTGTATGTGTGCATATGGCAATGTATCTGTGTGTGTATGTGTGCATATGATAATGTATCTGTGTGTGTATGTGTGCATATGTCAATGTATCTGTGTGTGTATGTGTGCATATGGCAGTGTATCTGTGTGTGCATGTGTGCATATGATAATGTATCTGTGTGTGTATGTGTGCATATGATAATGTATCTGTGTGTGTATGTGTGCATATGGCAATGTATCTGTGTGTGTATGTGTGCATATGATAATGTATCTGTGTGTGTATGTGTGCATATGTCAATGTATCTGTGTGTGTATGTGTGCATATGGCAGTGTATCTGTGTGTGTATATGTGCATATGGCATTGTATCTGTGTGTGTATGCATATGGCAATGTATATGTGTGTGTATGTGTGCATATGGCATTGTATCTGTGTGTGTATGCATATGGCAGTGTATCTGTGTGTGTATGTGTGCATATGTCAATGTATCTGTGTGTGTATGTGTGCATATGTCAATGTATCTGTGTGTGTATGTGTGCATATGGCAGTGTATCTGTGTGTGTATATGTGCATATGGCAATGTATCTGTGTGTGTATGTGTGCATATGGCAATGTATATGTGTGTGTATGTGTGCATATGGAATTGTATCTGTGTGTGTATGCATATGGCAATGTATCTATGTGTGTATGTGTGCATATGGCAATGTATCTGTTTGTGTATGCATATGGCAATGTATCTGTGTGTGTATGTGTGCATATGGCAGTGTATCTGTGTGTGTATGTGTGAATATGGCAATGTATCTGTGTGTGTATGTGTGCATGTGACAATGTATCTGTGTGTGCATGTGTGCATATGACTGACAATGTATCTGTGTGTGCCTGTGTGTATGTGTGCATATGGCAGTGTATCTGTGTGTGTATGTGTGCATATGTCAATGTATCTGTGTGTGCATGTGTGCATATGATAATGTATCTGTTAATGTATCTGTGTGTGTATGTGTGCATATGGCAATGTATCTGTGTGTGTATGTGTGCATGTGACAATGTATCTGTGTGTGCATGTGTGCATATGACTGACAATGTATCTGTGTGTGCCTGTGTGTATGTGTGCATATGGCAGTGTATCTGTGTGTGTATGTGTGCATATGTCAATGTATCTGTGTGTGTATGTGTGCATATGATAATGTATCTGTGTGTGTATGTGTGCATATGGCAATGTATCTGTGTGTGTATGTGTGCATATGATAATGTATCTGTGTGTGTATGTGTGCATATGTCAATGTATCTGTGTGTGTATGTGTGCATATGGCAGTGTATCTGTGTGTGCATGTGTGCATATGATAATGTATCTGTGTGTGTATGTGTGCATATGATAATGTATCTGTGTGTGTATGTGTGCATATGGCAATGTATCTGTGTGTGTATGTGTGCATATGATAATGTATCTGTGTGTGTATGTGTGCATATGTCAATGTATCTGTGTGTGTATGTGTGCATATGGCAGTGTATCTGTGTGTGTATATGTGCATATGGCATTGTATCTGTGTGTGTATGCATATGGCAATGTATATGTGTGTGTATGTGTGCATATGGCATTGTATCTGTGTGTGTATGCATATGGCAGTGTATCTGTGTGTGTATGTGTGCATATGTCAATGTATCTGTGTGTGTATGTGTGCATATGTCAATGTATCTGTGTGTGTATGTGTGCATATGGCAGTGTATCTGTGTGTGTATATGTGCATATGGCAATGTATCTGTGTGTGTATGTGTGCATATGGCAATGTATATGTGTGTGTATGTGTGCATATGGAATTGTATCTGTGTGTGTATGCATATGGCAATGTATCTATGTGTGTATGTGTGCATATGGCAATGTATCTGTTTGTGTATGCATATGGCAATGTATCTGTGTGTGTATGTGTGCATATGGCAGTGTATCTGTGTGTGTATGTGTGAATATGGCAGTGTATCTGTGTGTGTATGTGTGCATATGGCAATGTATCTGTGTGTATGTGTGCATATGGCAATGTATCTGTTTTTGTATGTGTGCATATGGCAGTGTATCTGTGTGTGTATGTGTGCATATGGCAGTGTATCTGTGTGTGTATGTGTGCTTATGGCAATGTATCTGTGTGTGTATGTGTGCATATGGCATTATATCTGTGTGTGTCTGTGTGTGTATGTGTGCTTATGGCATTGTATCTGTGTGTGCCTGTGTGTGTATGTGTATATATGGCAATGTATCTGTGTGTGTGTGTATGTGTATATATGGCAATGTATCTGTGTGTGTGTGTGTGTGTGTATGTGTATATATGGCAATGTATCTGTGTGTGTGTGTGTGTGTGTGTATGTGTATATATGGCAATGTATCTGTGTGTGTGTATGTGTATATATGGCAATGTATCTGTGTGTGTGTGTGTATGTGTGTATATGGCATTGTATCTGTGTGTGTATGTGGGCATATGGTAATGTATCTGTGTGTGTGTGTGTGTATGTGTGTGTGTGTATGTGGGCATATGGCAATGTATCTGTGTGTGTGTGTATGTGTGTATATGGCATTGTATCTGTGTGTGTATGTGGGCATATGGCAATGTATCTGTGTGTGTGTGTTTGTATTTGTGCATGTGGCAATATATCTGTGTGTGCCTGTGTGTATATGGCAATATATCTGTGTGTGTATGTGCCAATGTGT
Source organism: Bombina bombina (assembly GCF_027579735.1). Classification (NCBI taxonomy): domain Eukaryota; kingdom Metazoa; phylum Chordata; class Amphibia; order Anura; family Bombinatoridae; genus Bombina; species Bombina bombina. The sequence continues at coordinate 82,477,416 of NC_069501.1, forward strand.
CTGTGTATGCTTCTGCATATGTTTGCATTAGAGCTGTGCACAGGAAAACAATTCATTTCATCCAAAATGTTCTTTTTGTTAAATTTTACATTTTTGTTTTAGTTCATTTACGTTCATGGTTGCATTCGATTCAAACAAAATTAATTTTGAATTTTTGTTTTGAGCTAAAATATCATGTTGAGCTACAGTGCAGATTCTTGCCATTTTTCTTTAGCTGAAGCTGTAACCAGCTATATTAACTTTAATTTTGTCATTCTATTTAATTCTTAAAGGGACAGGAACCCCCAAAAAAGTAATTTATGATTCAGATAGAACATACAATTTTAAACAACTTTCAAATTTACTTTTATTATTACATATGCTTCATTCTCTTTTTATCCTTTGCTGAATGAACAGCATTGCACTACTGGCAGCTAGCTGAACACATCTAGTTAGCCAATCACAAGAGACACGTATCCAGGCACCAATCTCTAGCTAGCTCCCACTAGTGTAGGGTACGTGTGTATTGCTTTTCCTATCCCTTATTTATACATCTAATTTCTGCACACTATTTGGTAAAACTAAAAAGTTTACTTAAAGGTAAAGTAACTACTAGTATACTTACTATACAGAAAGTGTCTATTCTTTAAGGGACATAAAATATTTTTTTTTCATTCATGATTAAGATAGAGCATGCACTTTTAAACAACTTTCAAAATTACTTATGTTATCTAATTTTCTTCTATTTCTTAGTATACTTTGTTGAAAAGCATACCTACAGGTAGGCTGAGGCGCAGAGAGCTATCTTGGTGGCTGCACATATATGCCACTTGTCATTGGCTTAACAATGTGTTCATCTAGCTCCCTTCAAGTAGTCCTTTGCTGCACCTTTAATAAAGGATACCAAGATAATAAGCAAACTGTATAATAGAAATAAAATGGCAAGTTGCTTACAAATGTATGATCTTTCTGAATCATGAAAGACAGTATTTCGGTTTCATAGTAAAATCTATTGTTTTTTCTTTTGTGATTTTTCAGATACAAAATACAAATTTAAACAACTTTCTAATTTCCTTCTATTATTACATTTGCTTCATTCTCTTGATATCCTTTGCTGAAGGATTAGCAATGTTCAACCTGGGAACTCTAGTTGTTGCTGTTGTACTTTCTATTTAGGTTACAAATTATTAAAACTAAGAACAAATATAACACAGTACACAGTCACATACATACATACATATACACACAAATTTTCCATACCACACATACTCGTCGTTGGTTGAATTAGTACAATGTGCTGTTACTCATGCAGGGTCAGTAACACTATATTGTTGTGTCAACCATTTTGCTATGTCCGACTGTCCGCACAATCCCATTAACACACATACTTGTCATCAGTTAAATTAGCACAATATGGTTTTACTCTTGCAGTGTCAGTAACACCATGGTATTGCGTCAATCAACAACCATTTTTATTGACCGCACACACACTCTCACTCTCACATGCCCACTTTAATTTTAAAAATAAATTAACCCTTTTGACTGCATTCTTTGCACTATAAGTTTTACTTTTCCAGTATGAGTCTGTTTGTTCTGAAGCTGCATTCAGTTATTTATTATTATTTTTTTTTATACCATTTTAAAATAGTTTCTGCCAGCAGCAACCATTTCCTTTTAATTAAAAAAAAATGCAGAGAAATAATCTCTGTTTATTTAGTAAAGTTGTTGAGTGCCTTTGATCACTGATCAGTTCTCAGTTTGAATAGATGTCCCCATAGATAAGTTCTCCACTGCTCAATCTACATTTGCATTTATATTTTTTATGATTTAATTACAGAGGTCTAAGGGCTAGATTTATCAAAGCAATTTGACTGTAATTGCGGGCAAAATAACGCATACGCACCAATCGCCATATTTATGAAAGCAATCAGCGCCTATAATTGCACAAATCTGAAAGAAACTTCTTCGCACTCCACTTGAATTCGCCTAGGCGCACGAGCGCTCTCCCGAGTGCACCAATATACATTAGTAATAGACGTAATTTTCACAGCCGGACATACAAATATGTTTCTTATTTATCATTGCTTTGCGCCGATAGGGAACTGAAATTCTACTTACATTGCGTGTTCTATATTTCGCCATACAGACTGAGATGAAAACCATTATCATACATGCTTTTACATCTTGTGATGCAGTACTTTCTTCTTTTAACTCATTTAAAGGCTCAGCGCCCAGAAGAGACTGTGTTATTTAAATTTTTTAAATTTTTTTTAATTTTTAGAGCTTTATTGGCAATAAAATAGACAATACAAATAAGTTCCCAAACACAGTGGGAAAAGTAAAACAAATTATATGAAGATCATAATACAACAAGGAAAACAAGAGAGAGAAAAAAATGGATTTGTCACAATTAGCTTTTTCAGAGTGTCAAATGGTACCGTTACAAGCACGGGTGAGCTAACAGTAAGGAGTGATAACTGGTACATTATGAAAGGGAAAGGAAAAAAGAAAAGTAAAGAAAGGAAGAAAGAAAAGGAAGAGAAGAGGAGAAGAAAGAGAAAAAGGAAAGAAAGAGAGGAGAGAGGCTCTAGCAGAGACATTACGCTAGCAGGAATAATTTGAAGGAACCATCTACATATCTGCCCTAGGGAGCCAATGAGGCTTAAACACTTTAGCCCAGTCTTCCCAAGTCAATTCAAAAAGGTCTATTTTATTCATGGTGTAAAACACATTTCTTTCCATAGAGTTAATGTAGGCCATGATGTCTACAAAAGAGAGCCAACTCGGGTGATTCTGGGTTTTCCATGCTCTAGTGGTTGCCAGTCTAGTGGCCGAGAAAAGGTACACACACATATAGCTCTGGAACTTAGTGAGGGAGTGTAGGCCTACATGTAATAAAGCAGTTTCTGGTGTTTTTTGGACGTGTATATTTAACCTGGTTAAAAGAGTGTATACCCTGTGCCACAAGTGCTTAAGCTTAGGGCAGGCCCACCAGATGTGGAGAGAATCCCCTGGTTTCCCACAGAGTCTCCAGCACTGGGGCGTAGGAATCAGTTTAAGTTTGAAAAGTCTCATTGGGGTAAAATACCAGTGGGAGAGCAATTTATAATATGATTCATAAAGGGTCGTGCAGTGTATGGCTTTTGTAGTGAGATCAAAGGCCCTAGACCAAAGGGACTGGGGGTAATGCACCTGTAGTATATCCTCCCATTTTTAAATGTGTAATGCCTTATCATCTGGGGTTGCCCCCTCCACAAGCCAGTAGAAATGGGTCAAGGGTCTACAAACCTCCCCCCCCCCCTTTTCCACATTGTCTCCCAAACGTTCAAAGGGCGGGAAAGGGACTGGATGAATCCCCAGGATCTGAGAATACTTTTAATTTGAGTGTATTCAAATAGAAGCTTGAGAGGAGCGACCGATGTGCCAGTTAGCTGGGACAAGGGCCGATAAGTATCTGGGGAGTGGGGTGAATTTAGGTCAGAGACCGAGGAGAGGCCCAAATTGGACCACGAATTGGGGTTCGAGTCAGGGAGGCCCAACAACAGACCAGTGAGCGAGTGAATAGGCAAGGGCTGAGGGGAAACATTAGGGTAGTGTCTCAATTTATCCCAGGAACTCAGGCATTCATTTATTATAAAGTTCTCAACATTAAGAGTGCATCGGCAATGTGGGGGAATCCAAATTAGATCGTGGAAATGAACATGGTTGGGAAGGGATGCCTGCTCCAGGGCGCGCCATCTGCTCAAACCCAATCTGTTTCCCCATTGTGAGGTATGGGAAAGCATGGGCACTTTGTAGTAACGGGTAACAGAGGGAGAAGCCACTCCTCCAAAAGATTTTGGATATTGAAGTAGCTTGTGGGCAACTCTGGCTGGTTTGCCTTGCCAAATATACTTTGAAAAACCACTTTGAAACTGTAACAGCAAACATTGTGTGAGTCTTATGGGCAGGCATCAAAAAAGGTAGGTCAATTTGGGGAGAAATGACATCTTTAAGGCTGTAATTCTGCCCAACCAAGAAATTGACTTATTATCCCATTTAGAAGATAAGGATCTCAGTTCAGCCAGCAGGGGGAAATAATTGTCTTGTATCAACTGAGCTTTATCTGGCGAAATAAAGATTCCTAAGTGTTTAATATTGTTAGGCTTATAATTAAACCCATATGTTTGTATTAATGCCTGAGTATAGTCTACTGGGAAGCCCTTAGCATATACCTCAGTCTTTGAGGTGTTGAGCTTATAAAAAGACATATCTCCAAAGTGTTGGAGCAAAGATAAAAGGGCTGGAATAGTAGTTTAGAAAGAAGATGTAAATATAGTGATGTCATCGGCAAAGAGAGCAATTTTATGGGTGGTGCCGTGAAGAGTAATCCCTGAGATAGAGGGGTCTTGACGCGTAAGCTCAGCAAGGAGTTCTATGGCGAGGGCAAAATGTAAAGGAGACAATGGGCACCCCTGACGCCTTCCGTTAGTCAAAGGGAAGGAGCCAGAGCAGAATCCCAAGCCTTAGCCGACGGGCAAGAGTACAAAGCTCTAATAAAGGACACAGACTCTAATGGAAATTTGAAAACATCCAGTACCTCCCACAGGTATTCCCAGCGAACCCGATCGAACGCCTTTTCGGCATCAAGGGAGATAATCAAAAAGGGCTTACCTAGTCTAGTAGCTTCCATCACAATATTTAGTAGGCGTCTAGTATTATCAGAGCTTTCTCGATTATGAATAAACCCCACTTGGTCCGTATTAATTAAACTAGGTAACAGAGTTGCCATTTGATTCGCTAAAATCTTAGAATAAATTTTGATATCGGTGTTGATAAGAGATATGGGTCGGTAGCTGGGGCACAAGGAAGGGTCCTTCCCTGCCTTAGGTATAGTAACGATTGTAGCTTCGAGGAACTCCCTTTAAAAGGAGCCCTGAGAGCCAGAGTATTGGAAAAAACAGTGGAGAATAGGGATAAGATCCATTTTATAAGTTTTATAAAATAACGCAGGGAATCCGTCTGGGCCGGGGGCTTTGAGTGGCTTGAGGGAGTCGACTACCCGTTTAATTTCGAGTATGGATATAGGTGCTTTAAGGGAGTCCTGTTGTTAATCTGTCAAGGTAGGGAGGTGAAGGTTTTTAAGGGTCTGCTGAATATTAAGTCGTGGGGTAGCGGTGGGGGATTCTGAATTCTGGATGTTATAAAGCTCCTCATAGTAAGAGGCGAACATAGAACCTATTTGTTTAGGTAGCGTGGATGACTGGCCATTATGTTTCAAAATTTGTATTCGGGAGGCACTCTCTCTATGCCTGAGCTTATTTGCCAGCATAGTGTCTGCCTTATTCCCTTTGTGATAAAATAGCTGTCTAAGTTTTAACAGCTGCTGTTGTGTTCGTTGTAGCTCCAAGTTACAGATATGAGCTTTTAGTTCTTTTATAGCGGTAGACTGTGCTGGGGAGGGGTAGAGTCGGTTGAGTTTCTCTAGTTCATTGAGCTTGCTAAAGGCTTGTGAAAGGGGCAACCCACGAGCTCTCCTAAGGATGGCCTGTTTTCTTATAAACAAGCCTCTGACTGAGGCCTTAATGGCCCCCCATAGGGTATCGTCAGCGACTGTTTGAGTGTCATTTAAAGCAATTCGTACTCTTAGGTCTTTTTCTAGTTCCTGTCAAAGGGAATATCAGACAGAATAGTGTGTGGCATAGACCATGTTGGTGGATATGAGGAGGTAAGGGAATTATAAACTGTAAGTGACACTTGATCATGGTCAGACCATGCGCATGGAAGGATATGAATGTCCTTAACTTGATCTAAGGTTTGGGATTGGCTAAAAATGTAGTCTAGTCTGATGTAGGTTAGGTGAAGGGAAGATAAATGCGTATAGTCTCTATCCATGGTGTCAAAGTAACCAAATGCAAGCATAAGGGATCTAAATTTATGTGAGAGGGAATCTAATCTATGGTCGTTGGGATTTGGTTTATTCGTTTTTTTTATCCAAAAGGGGGTCCCAGATAAGGTTGAAGTCTCCACCTAGAATAACTCTACCTTGCTTATATTTATCAACTGTCTTAAGGATTTTACGTAAGCATTTGCACTGACCTGAATTAGGGAGGTAAACCAATACTAGAGTGTACATGCATTGGTTGAGTCTGCAACCGAGAATAATGTATCTAGCTTGGGGGTCAATTTCTTGGAAAGTGATTTCACAAGCCAGACGCTTGTGAATTAGGATAGCGACACCTCTAGCCTTTGCGGTAAAGGGGGCAAGGACTACAGTTGTGTAGTGTTTGGAGAAGAATGTGGGAATGTTACCAACTTTCCAGTGTGTCTCCTGAAGGAAGACAACATCTGGATTTGAATGCTTGAGTGATCTGAGGAAGACACTACGCTTGCCAGGCGAATTCAACCCTCTCACATTGTGTGTAAGAAACTTTAAGGTGTCCCTGTTAGCCATTTAAGTATTGTGGGAAGCATCCTGAAAACAAGAGCTTGAAGAGGAAAGAAGGGAGAAAAGAGGAAAGAGAGATTAAGTACTTAGAATAAGGAAAATAGTTTTTGTTAAACAAATGAAAAATTGTTGTGATGGAATTAGTCCACCAAGGTGAACCCAACATTAGGGCTAAGTAGGGGGGGGGGGATTACCAAGGTCTAGCAGAGAGACTGGGGCGGTTTGACCTGAAAATGTAAATAACAGCAATAAACATTTGAATAGAACAATAAACAGAACTTAACTGACAAATAATTTAACAAAAACTTAACCCTAGCCACCCTTCGGCTGCATTAAGAACTACAATGGATAGCCAGAGCCAAGAGCATCAATAATGACATAAAGAGAATAAGGTATATACTCTTCTTATAACTGAGAGTCCAGACCCGCGAATCACAGAGTCCAAAAGTATGGGCATTCAGGGGATCCCCTCCTGAGGGGTGGGCAGGTGTTTCTGCCGTTTTGACCTCTGCTCTTTGACTTGCCACTCAGGGGCCGAAGCTCTGAGCCTAGATTGGGAAATAGATGGTTGAGGAATGTTCATGGGTGGGTGCAGACCCCAAGATTCAAGAAGTGCGAAGCCTTGATTGAGGTTAGCCACAGTATGTGAGTGATTGTCTTTTGTAATGAGTATTTTGGTTGGGAAGCCCCATCTGTATTTTATGTTTTCACGCCTCAGAACCCCTGTTATTGGGGAAAGCAATCTCCTCTGCTGGAGAGTATGTTGAGATAAGTCCTGCAGCAACTGGACATTCTTAAACTTTTCAGACAAGGCAGGCTTACGAAAGGCTGCCTGCAAAATCTGATCCTTCAGGCTGTAGCTGTGGAAGCATGCAACTACATCCCTGGGTTTGTCTGAAGCGAGCGCTCTAGGTCTCAGCGCTCTGTGGCAGCACTCCAGAGTGTTAGGAGTCATAGTGAATGTTCCCAAGAATTCTCTAAATAGCTCTGAGAGGTAACTATTTAGTTCAGCAGGTAGGATAACTTCTGGAATGCCGCGAAAGCGAATGTTGCTGCGGCACGACCTGTCCTCCAAGTCGGCCAGTTTATACTCCAATTGCGTGATCTGATCTGCCAAAGATTCAGAATATGTCAGGAGATTAGTGTGGTCAGTAGCCAGGTTATCTTGCTTGCGTTCCAAGTCGTCAACCCTTTCCCCAATCTCAGAAATGTCTTTCCGGAGCTCAGCCGAGCTACGATGCATCTCCTGGGTAATTGATTGGGTTTGGGCAGCTAGCAGTTTCTGCATAGTTGTCTCTGTGATGTATTTGGAAGAGGATACACAGGAGTTGACACTAGATTGCGAGTCCCCATCATGAGAGTCTTGATCAGCATGGCTAGAGGCCGACTGAGATGGTACTCTGGAAGTTTGAAGAGAGAAATGGTCCAGAACTGTCTTCTTAGCTTTGGACTGAGACTTAGACTGTCTCCTGGCATTATGCGGCATTGTGAATGTGAACAGACAGTAACCTTAAAGAGAGAAACTTCAATATATACTTTCAAAGTAAACAGATGGGGGTCCCCTGTAATCTGTGGAGTAATCAGTTAAGTCATAAAAGTGCAGGATATAACATTAATTAGAACATTAGAAAAAAGGTGAGCTAAGCTCCATTATGCTTATATTGCTAAACAAGGTCAACCGCCCCAGCCATGCAAGCTCTTCCACCTACCACATCAGAGAGGAAATATACTCCTCACAAAGTGCCCAACAGAGCAAAGTAGAGAGAGCAACTGATGTAGCGGCGAGAGAGCTCCAGGGAGGAAAGTTAATGACAGTATTATGTCTAGGGGTATGCACACCAGAGGGTGAGCAAGTGGAAAGCAGCAACTCTAAAGGCCTAGAACCAGACCCTCACCTTGGGGAAGAGGGGATATGACCCGAAGGAAGGGAGAGGGGAGCGGGAAGTGACCCACCCAGACAGGCTGGGCGGGAGCGGGAAGGTGAGGGATGGCCAAAGAGGAAAAAAAAAGAAAAAAAAGAAGACCTGCAAAGAAAGAAAATTATTAGACAGATATTCAAGCAACACAACACTCCACTTTGGGCTGAGAACCCAAAGATGCATTGTCTGGCGCAGCAGCAATAATTTCACAGAATAATGAGACAGGCTGATGCATCAAATCAGGCTCTGCAGCCGGTAGTGTTGAACAATTTACATCAGATGCTTAGAACTTAGGTAGGGTAAATGGAGGCCACCACAACCTCACAAAAGTTGTCCCAGTAGGTCTAGGAGGTGCAAATAAGTTTTTAGGTTATATCAGGCAGACAATACTTTATTTAAAATGTAGGAAAACAGTCTGTTGGTTTATGTTGCACTTATCTGATGCCAATACTCTGCTTCGTGTAAAGGTGGGTGCTGTGCACTTGAATCAATAAAAGGAAAACCTCCAGGAGAGTGCCCTGAGTCAGGTTCACAATGCCCTTTCTCTTGCAATTACCACAGTCCTTAGGTGTAGGTAGTGATGGTAGCTCGTGAGTACCCAGAGGAAGGGTTTATTGTAAGTGGTACTAATCAGTAGGGGTAGTTTAGCAAGGACCTCTCAGATGTTAATGCACTATGATTCCCAATGAGGGGTATTGTATGCAGCTGTAATTGAGTATATAAATTGAGGGGCCCAGTTTGGATTTGCGTTATGAGGAGCAGTTAGCAATAAGTCTCTCCCAGATGTGGAGTTAGAAACTTTTCAGGAGGTTCGATTTTACAGTGGGGTGCAGATAAATATGCAGCTTAGAAAAGTTAGTATAAGAATGTCCAGCTGCACAACGTTTTAACCACCACCCAGGCTCAGTGTGCCTCCCGGTTTACTTACAATGTCTCAGGTGCAGTCAATTTTGCAGGGAGGCTCTTCAGTGCCTGCTCCTTGGTTTACTACTTGCTTGCTCTTTAAACACAGTGCTCCGGAGCGGAGCCCCGACCCCCCCCGGAGCAGGACAAGAAGTTAGTTTGCTGCCGACTCCACCAGAAGTGCTTAGCCAGTCGGATCCCCACGGCAGCAAGTTATACTGACTAGCGGCTATAAGACCGCCACAGGATTAGGGCTTCAGCTGCCTAGGTTCAGTGCAGTGCAATGCAATGTACAACTACTCGATTGTGAGCACACTGCTACAGGCCTCCTTCTAGTGACGTCAGTCACAATAATGGCGCCGTTCGCGCCAGTAGTTCCCGGTCTGCGGTTAAGTCTCCTCATATGCCGCCTAGCATCAACGGCTCTGCCACCTTCTGTCTACTCACTCTAGAGCCTGGTGCATAGGGCAAATCGCAAGATCGCCCTTCCAATCGCTCTCCTCTTCTGGGTTACCCCTTCAGCAATAGTGCGCTCAGATGAGCTGGATAGTTCGGCTGATAGGGAAGGGAGGTAAACTATGGTCAGAGCCCTGACCTATTGAATCAGCAAGTCCTCCGGTGTGTTAGGGTAGCTTTGTGCCCATATAGGACACCTAATAACAGTTGATTTATAACTTTGTATTGCCTAAATGTGCCAGAGCTCTATCAAGTTGCGTCTTCTCCCTTTCAAGGCTAGCTCCGCCCCCCAAGAGACTGTGTTTTATATATATATATATATATATATATATATATATATATATAAACAAGAGGAGTGACCAGCGCTCTAGAGGATCTTATCTATATTCTGATATGCTTTAATATAGATGTCAAGGAAATGTTGTATGTATAGAGATCTGTTAATGGAGATATCTAGTAACCTGTATCAGGTGGTATAGTGCAGCGTGAACTAATGATTATGTGTACCCCTAGCACAGTAGGTAAAATATGAACAAAGAGAGCAAATCTTGGGAGTTCAGCGCAACTAAATACAAATAAATGACAATATGGAAAGAAAACTGTAAATATATATGCAAAATTGGTGCGGTAGACGTTCAGATTCTGATAAATGAAGATGTTAATAAAAAGAACATGGAAAATAGTTCAAAACAACAATCTTTGATATGTTCCAAATTGATGCTAAAGCCAGTTAAGACATATAGTAGAAGGATGTCTCCTTACCGAAATCTACCTCAATCTTATGAGGTAAGTGATGGTCATGTAAGGAGTGATGGCTGTCCTTTCTTGGGTGAACAGGTAGAAATATCTTGGCGTGGTAGTCCTGGAGATGAGTTGTCCTAGAGTACTTCTCTGTGAACCTGTGTATGGACTTTATCTTTGGGAAACTTCCAGAATGATTGAGGCTTGAGCCTAAGTGACTCTCCGGAGTATGGTACTTCAGGCGTTATTCTCTGGTCCTCAGATTAAACGGTAGCACCCAACGGTGCTAGTGGGGCAGGCTGGAAATTTGCAGTGGTCCAGCTCACTGTAGGCTGCCAGCAATAAGGTCCGGTTAGATCACCTTGGGGGAGCCCTCCTGTTGCCTTGTTTGATGCAGTTGTTTTTCAATGGTCAAACTCCACACAACACTTTTCTTATTTGGAAGAGCCAATCTGGAGCCTGCAGATGACAGGATTTGCCACTGTCATTGTGTTAACAAAATCTTCTTTGTTTGGCTTTAGCAAAAATGATAACAAACTTAGATATAGCTAAATCCTTGAACTGGTTTCTCCTCTCTGAGTCGTTTGGAAGCAATTAAAGGATTTAAGCTATATCTAAGTTTGTTATCATTTTTGCTAAAAAATAGATACCTAAAAAACGCTTTATTCATAATCAAGACATGGCGACGTAAATATTTTTACGGATGAACTGTGATAATTAGGGAGTAAATGCTTTTTCCGACAGGCAAACTTTATCATTATTACGCCCCAGCTTGCCTTTTACTAAACGCGCAAAATGACATCTATTTTTTTAATACATTCAGGCACACATGTGCGCTTCTCCAGAGGTGAGCTGGGGCGCAGTTACAGGCTCCGGACATCGCCGCCACTATAATAAACATATTAACCCCTAAACCGCCGCACTCCCACCTCTCAAACACTAGTTAAATATTATTAACCCTTAATCTGCCGTCCCTAACATCGCCGCCACCTACCTACATTTATTTACCCCTAATCTGCCGCCCCCAACGTCGCCGCCACTATACTAAATGTATTAACCCCTAAACCTAATCCTAACACCCCCTAACTTAAATATAATTACTATAACTATTAGTTATATTGTAGCTAGCTTAGGGTTTATTTTATAGGTAAGTATTTAGTTTTAAATAGGAATTATTTAGGTAATAATATTAATTTTTATTTAGATTTATTGTAATTATATTTAAGTTAGGGGGTGTTAGGGTTAGACTTAGACTTAGGTTTAGGGGTTAATACATTTAGTATAGTGGCAGCGACATTGGGGGCGGCAGATTAGGGGTTAATAAATGTAGGTAGGTGGGGGTGATGTTAGGGACGGCAGATTAGGGGTTAATAATATTTAACTAATGTTTGCGAGGCGGGAGTGCGGCTGTTTAGGGGTTAATATGTTTATTATAGTGGCGGCAACATTGGAGGCGGCAGATTAGCGGTTAATAAGTGTAGGTAGGTTGCGGCGACATTGGGGGCAGCAGATTAGGGGTTAATAAATATAATGTAGGTGTCGGCGATGTTGTGGGCAGCAGATTAGGGGTTAATAAGTATAATGTAGGTGGCGGCGGTGTCCAGAGTGGCAGATTAGGGGTTAATAAGTATAATGTAGGTGTTGGCGATGTCAGGGCATCAGATTAGGGGTTAATAAGTGTAATATTAGGGGTGTTTAGACTCGGGGTAAATTTTATTTACCCATAGGAATCAATGGGGCTGCATTACTTAGTTATACGCTGCTTTTTTGCAGGTGTTAGACTTTTTCTCAGCCGGCTCTCCCCGTTGATTCCTATGGGGAAATCGTGCACGAGCACGTACGACCAGCTCACCGCTGACTTAAGCAGCGCTGGTATTGAAGTGAGATATGGAGCAAAATGTTGCTCTACGCTCACTTTTTGTTTTTTAATGCCGGGTTTGTAAAAACCTGTAATACCAGTGTTGCATGTAAGTGAGTGGTGAGAAAAAACTGCTTGTTAGCACCGCACCCCTGTTACCACAAAACCCGTAATCTAGCCGAATGTATCTACCTTTGTTAGTGAAAATGCAGCTTCTCATGCCGCCATCCCAGATAGCAATGTGTGTATGTACCTACCAACACAGTTTAAAAACACTGCCGACGAGCTGACGTTAGTGCGTGCAGAGCTCAATTATTGGGGGAATAGAACTGGGGTGTGTCAAATAACAACAAATCAGGAAGCACCATACCCTTACTATCACCGTCAACTATGTGACAGCTGATATTAGTTCTATGTTGGAAGCAAATAGGAGCATAGATATAGGTAATTAATCATGCTCATACTGAAATGTACTGCATCGTACCAAGACAGTGTACCCATCGTGCCTCTTCATCTCTGTTACCACATTTTTTAAAAGGTGAAACTCTGTCTATCAGCATAGTCCTCATCATTGCAATGGTATTGCCATGTTCTAAAAAATGGCGTGCTACAGGCTGATCACTCTCGTGATTCTTATAAGCTGCCATGATGGCACTTTTGTGGTTGGCAAGGCGTTCTCTGAAAGAGTTACAGGTCTTGCCAACATAGTACCTCCCACATGGACAAATGATAATGTAGATAACAAAATCTGAAGTGCATGTTAGTCTGTGTCTCATAGAATATTGTTTTGTCCTATAGGGGTGTCTGAATGTCTCTCCTGTTAACATGGTGTCACAAGTTACGCAACTGCCACATTTATAACCTACCTTTTTTTTTTCTTAGGTAACTAAAATTGTGTATCACTGTTTACATCATGTTTGACTATCATGGAGGGGTTTTACATTTTTGAAGGGAAGAGTAGGGTCCTCTGCAAGGATATACCAATTTTTAGCCAGAGTGTTTTTAACCAGATTAATGGCTGGCGTATATGTGATAATAAAATTAAGGGCATTAGGTTCCGATTTTCTAACTTTCAGTCAGATTACGAGTTTTGTGTTATGAGTGGCTCGATAATAACTTGCAAGTTATTTCCACCACTCACCTTTAATAGCGCTGCTATTACAGGTTTGCAAAAACCCGGTGTTTGCGGGCGATATGGCTGCGTTGAGCTCCATACCGCACACAAATACCAGCGCTGATTTGAGCTGCTTTGACATGCTCGTGCATGCCAATAGGATTCTAGCTCAATCCAATTGGCTGATTACATCAGCCAATAGGATTTTTTACCCTTTAATTCCAATAGGCTGATCGAATTCTATCAGCCAATCGGAATTCAAGGGACGCCATCTTGGATGACGTCCCTTAAAGGGAGCCTTCAGTGTAAGGCTGGGACTGTATGAAGAGTATGCTCTGCGCCGGATGTCTTGAAGATGGAGCCACTCCACGCCGGAAGGATGAAGATAGATGCCGTCTGGATAAAGACTTCTGCCCGCCTGGAGGATGACTTCTTGCCATTTGGATGAAGACTTCTCCTGGCTTTGTTGAGGACTTCTTGCCACTTGGATGAAGACTTTTCCCGGTTGGATGAGGATGGATGTCCGGTCTTCAAAAACTGTAAGTGGATCTTCGGGGGTTAGTGTTAGTTTTTTTTAAGGGTTTATTGGGTGGGTTTTATTTTTAGCTTAGGCTTTTGCGCAATGTAAAAGAGCTAAATGCTCTTTTAAGGGCAATGCCCTTCCAAATGCCCTTTTTAGATAGGATTTTATTTGGGCGGTTGATTGTGTGGGTGATGGGTTTTACTGTTGGGGGGTTGTTTGTATTTTTTTTATACAGGTAAAAGAGCTGATTTCTTTGGGGCAATGCCCTGTAAAAGGCCCTTTTAAGGGCTATTGGCAGTTTAGTGTAGGCTAGGTTTTTTTTTATTTTGTGTTTTTTTTTTATTTTGATAGGGCTATTAGATTAGGTGTAATTCGTTTAAATATTTGATCATTTCTTTTTTATTTTGTGTAACTTAGTGTGTTTTTTTGTAATTTAGTTAATTATATTTGATTAATGTAATTATTTAATTTTAGTGTAATGTTAGGTTTTACTGTAAAACAGATTAGGTTTTATTTTACAGGTAACTGTATTTTGTTAATAACTATTTACTAACTAATCAACCTAGTTAAAATAAATACAAACTTACCTGTGAAATAAAAATAAAACATAAGTTAGATACAATATAACTATTAGTTATATTGTAGCTAGCTTAGGTTTTATTTTACAGGTACGTATTTATTTAGTTTTAAATAGGAATTATTTAGGTATTAATTGTAATTTTTATTTAGAATTATTTTAATTATGTTAAAGTTAGTGTGTGTTAGGGTTACGTTAGGGTTAGACTTAGGGTTAGGTTTAGGGGTTAATAACTTTAGTATAATGGCGGCGACATTGGGGGCAGCAGATTAGGGGTTAATAAGTGTAGTTAGGTGGCGGCAATTTTGAGGGCAGCAGATTATTTATTTTAGTGGTTGCAATGCGGGAGAGCCTCGGTTTAGGGGTTAAAAGGTAGTTTATGGGTGTTAGTGTACTTTGTAACACTTAAGTTATGAGTTTTATGGTACAGCTTTGTAACGTAAAACTCATAACTACTGACTTTCAGGTGGCAGTACAGATTTTGTAGTTATAGGCTGTACCGCTCACTTTTTAGCCGGACAGGCAAACTCGTAATACCGTTGCTATGGAAGTCCCTTTGAAAAATGAATTTTTGAAAGTTGCGGTAGTTACGTTGCATTACGGCCAAAAAGGTGTGCGGTAAAGCTGTACCTACAAGACTCGTAATACCAGCGGTAGTGAAGAAGAGTCATAACGCTGCTTTTTCACTCATAACGCACAACTCGTAATCTAGCTGACTGTTTTTAGTGATGACTGATCCCTGATCTAAATGTTCAATCTCGCTCCAGGTTTTCATAATATCTTTTAAATTGTAACCCCTTGCAAAGAACTTGTCTCTCATCAGTACAAATTGGGATTGTTTGTCAGAGGACTCTGTGTTATTTCTAATTACCCTCAATAATGGAAACTTTGAAATTTAAACAGTGTATTTCTATCTGTTGACTTAGAGAAAAGTTTAGTGTTAACCTGCATTGCCCCTCAACATCCTGTTTATAGATACAAAGATCTAAAAATTTGATTTGCTCACAGTCACATTTAATTTTAAATTGTACATTGGATAAATGATCATTTATCTTTTCGTACCATACTTAAAGTTCTGACTCACTGCCACCCCATACTATTAACAAGTTGTCAATATAACAATGATATAATAGGATATTTGGGTTATTGTCTTTGAAAGCAAAACAATCCTCATACCATGACATGAAGAGATTTGATTAAGTTGGGGCCAAATAACACTGAGTCCTCTGACAAACAATCCTAATTTGTACTGATGAGAGATAAGTTCTTGGCAAGGGGTTACAAATTGAAAGATATTCTGAAAACCTGGAGCGAGATTGAACATTTAGATCAGAGATCAGTCATCACTAAAAACAATGTAAGAAAATCGGAACCTAATGCCCTTAATCTTATTACCACATATACGCCAGCCAGTAATCTGGTTAAAACACTCTGGCTAAAAATTGGTATATCCTTGCAGAGGCCCCTACTCTTCCCTTCAAAGATTTAAAACCCCCAAGTATGGTGTATAAAAAAGGTAAAAGCCTAAGATCCATGATAGTCAAACATGATGTAAACAGTGATACACAAATTTGGTTGCCTAAGAGAAAAGTAGGTTGTTACGAATATGGCAGTTGCGTAACTTGTAACACCATGTTAACAGGAGAGACATTCAGACACCCATATATTCTATGAGACACAGACTAACATGCACTTCAGATTTTGTTATCTATATTATCATTTGTCCATGTGGGAGGTACTATGTTGGCAAGACCTGTATCTCTTTCAGAGAACGTCTTGCCAACCACAAAAGTGCCATCATGGTGGCCTATAAGAATCACAAGGGTGATCAGCCTGTAGCACGCCATTTTTTAGAACATGGCCATACCATTGCCTTGATGAGGACTATGCTGATAGACAGAGTTTCACCTCTTAAAAAAGGTGGTAGCAGAGATGAAGAACTCTTAAAGAGAGAGGCACGATGGGTACACTGTCTTGGTATGATGTATCCACAAGGTCTCAATAATCAGTTAGATTTATCTCTCTTCTATTAATATTTTATTAAATTGGTAGTTACATGCTTATCTTTTGCACAACCTGGCCCCCAGGGACTGTTATGCTATTATCAGGGATTGTTATACAGATAACTTATTATCATGATGGCTTACACCAGGGGTGTCCAAACTTTGCTCTCCAGAGGTTTTGGAACTATATTTCCCATGATGCTCAGCCAGCATTTTATCTAGCTGAGCATCATGGGAAAAGTAGTTCCAAAACCTCTGGAGAGCAAAGTTTGGACACCCCTGGCTTACACTATGTAACATACTCTGTTAATATTTATGGCGGGTCATCGTTTCACACGCTATTTCAGCTCCTTGTCACATTTATCACTATCTCTGTTAGGAAGGTTTAGTCAATTTATTGTAGTTTTTTTTTAGGTTTGCACCAATAAAATCCCTTTGTTATGTCATGATGATGGTGTTATCATGTTCCCTGCACGTTGCTAGGTTACACTTTGAACGCCACTCACTGAGTATGTTAACGATACAGTTTATAACAAGGTTACACTTTTGCTATAAACTCTTTAAATGTGTTACTAAGTTACAAAGAGTTACACTAGCATTAGCTCTGTGGGGAAGTTTGTTTGGATATGGTTAACATAAAGGTTCTTGTTTAAAAGATAACACTTGCACTTACATATGTTCTGTACAGCTGGAAACTTTTACATGCATTTTTTATATGCATTTTAAATTTGAAATTCAAATTAAAGTCAATTTATATCTTAACATATTTTAGTTTAATGGGATATTAATGGGGGAGCATTCTATGTTTTGTGTTGTTCATCACTTGTAAATTGATGTATAAAAATCTATAGTAAACACTTTTATATACTGTATGTGTGTGTGTGTGCGCTTTTGGGTGCACACCCTAATGCAATAGGCTTTGCAGGCATACCTGTGTGTGTATGTATAAATATTACATTATTTAGGTGTTTAATAGCCTTCCACTCCCAGTCATACCCATATAATTTTATAAAGTTATGACAACAGTGCTTAACCTATTATTATTATCATTTATTTGTATAGCGCCACTAAATTCCATAGCGCTGGTACAATGATAGGGGTATACAATGACAAGGATTTGTGATAAAATACAAAACATAACAAAACTAAACAAATCTAGTACAGGAGGAAGAGGGCCCTGCTCCGGAGAGCTCACAGTCTACAGGTTTAGGGTGCAGAGACATAAGGTTGGGGGTAGCTTGTCACATCGGTTGTAGTTGCAGCAGTGAGTCAGGCAGTTTATGTATTAGTTTGGTTAGGATGAGAGATGGAGGAGAGATGGTAAGCCTCTCTGAATAGGTGGGTTTTCAAGGAGCGTCTGAAGCTATGCAAAGTTGGAGACCGTCTTATGGAGTGGGGTAGAGAGTTCCAGAGGACAAGAGCTATACGTGCAAAGTCTTGGAGGTGGGAGTGGGACGTAGAGATAACAGGAGTGGAGAGATAGGTCAGAGGTTGATCGAAGAGGATGGGATGGGAAATATTTCATGATGAGAGAGGAAATATAGTTAGACTGTTGAGTGCTTTGTAAGTTAGGGTTAATACTTTAAATTGTATTCTGGAATGTATGGGTAGCCAGTGTAGAGACTGGCAGAGTGGAGCAGCTGATGTAGATCGGCGACTTAAGTGGATGAGTCTATGAGAAGCATTTATAATACATTGGAAGGGGGAGAGGAAGTATTTTGGAAGGCATTAAGGAGTAGATTGCAATAATCAGTGCGTGACAAAATGAGAGAATGAATAAGTATTTTAGTAGTTTTTTGAGTAAGGAAGGGACAAATTCTGAAAGTGTTGCGTAGGTGTGAACGGCAGGATTTGGTAAGTGTATATGTGGGTTGAATGTAAGTTCTGAGTCTAGTTTTACCCCAATACAGCGGACCTGGGGTGAGGTGTTGAGAATAGAGTCTCCAACCGTCAGAGAAATGTCAGGTGTTGGATGTCTCGAAGAGGGGGGAATAAAAAGCAGCTCAGTTTTGGACTGATTGAGTTGGAGGTAGTTTGAAGACATCCAGGAGTAAATTACAGAGAGGCAGTTAGAAATCTGGTTGAGTAAAGAGGGAGAGATATCAGGAGAGGAATGATAGATTTGGGTATCATCAGCATATAAGCAGTACTGGAATCCAAACGAGGCTATAAGTTTTCCAACGGAGGATGTATAGAGAGAGAAAAGCAAGGGGCCCAAGACAGAGCCTTGCGGTACTCCAACTGAGAGAGGCATAGGATCACAAGATATGTTGTTAAAGGAAACTGATAACAAGCGGTTTGAGAGATATGAGGCAAACCAGGAGAGGGCTGTGTCTCGGATGCCAAATGAATGTAGTATTTTTAGGAAGAGAGGATGGTAGCTAAGAATACATTTTTATAGGAAAGAGAACATTCTAGTCTTATTTCATCAAATGATTTATTTTGTCTATTTGGTTTATACGTTATTTGTGAGAAATATAATAATTCCTTATCCTTCCATTGTCCAAAAGGATAAGATGTCGTCCCTTCTACAAATTAAGGGTTAGCCTGAATGGATACATTTTACATATTTTTTGTACTGTAGTTATTCCATTTTTTCCGTCTCTAGCTTCCTAAGCATGTTTCTTCCCAGCTGTCTGCTGAGAATATTTCTGCTTCAATGGTCCTTCAACTGTGCTTTTAACCTTGGTTTTCTTTCCTGATTTCACTCAGCAAAAATTAGATCCACCAAAAACTTACCAGAAATCAATTGAATAAATAAATAAATACATTAAATTAATAAAATATTATTTCAAGACAGGTTCATACCGGCCAAGATTGTTAGAGGTCCTGGTCCAGTGGATGTTTACATTTTTGTTAAACATTTTTATTAACAATTTGTTAAACATATTTTAAATGTAATTAACAAGCTTATTACATTTTTATTAATTTAATTGGGAGTTACTTTGGTTAAATACAATCCAAAATATACCCAAAAAAGAAACATAAAATTAAAATATAAATAATATAAATAAATTTCAAATTTGTGCAACATAAGGCTACTAATTATAGGCTATTATCCAAAGTGAACATTTAAAATTAGTAAATAACAGTCAATCACAATCATTTAGAAAAATGTATCTAATAATTATCAACAAAAAAACACTATTAAAGGGATAGTCTAGTCAGAATTAAACGTTCATGACTCAGATAGGGCATGTAATTTTAAACAACTTTCCAATCTACTTTTATCATCCTATTTGCTTTGTTTTCTTGGTATTCTTTGTTGAATGTAAACCTAGGTAGGCCCAAACTGATTTCTAAGTCGTTGAAGGCAGCCTCTTATCTTGGTGCATTTTGACAGTTTTTAAAACTTTAACACTGCTAGTTCATGTGTGCCATATATATATATCTTACAAAACCTTAACACTCCCTGTAAGGTAATAATGGCCCGGTGGAGAGTCTCCAAACACACTCCAAAGAAATAACTTGCACCCGGTTTCTTTAAAATGGATGTTACCACTTTAGTCACAATATGTAAATAAAGTGGTAACATCCTTACTGAAGAAACTGGGTGCAAGTTATTTCTTTGGAGTATAAATATATAACATTGTGCTCACTCCCGTGGAGTTATTTATGAGCCAGCGTTGGTTGACTAAAATGTTGGTGTGTCAAAAGAAATGAGATAAGGGGCAGTCTGCAGAGGCTTTTATACAAGGTAATTATAGAGGTAAAAATTAAATTAACCCCTTTTTTCTACTTGAAATTTCAGAGTAAAACTTCCCAAAGTACCTGATAATTTTTAGCATTCTTGCTATCACTCTGGTTAAACAGAAATAGAGCTTTTGATTTTCTGATTTACCTATGAAAACTATATATATATATTTAAATTTAATAAAGAAAACCCAAGGTATTAATCTAGGCCCATTTTGGTATTTTTTATGCCACTATTTGACCGCCAGATAGGAGGATCTTATTATTATTTACACACAATAACTGCATATGACAAATGGTTATAAAAGTTTCTCTGGTATCCCCTTTGTTCAGAAATAGCAGAGATGCATGGCTTTGTTATGGCAATTATAATGTCATTAATTGCAGCTGCATTCCTGGCACTGAAAGGGTTAATCAATTAGCTTGATTACAACTCCCTAATCCCTACCTGGGGCGCGATCAAATATACGGTGCAGGTTACGGCGCAAGCGTGGGAACCCGCGCCACCCGTAATTTCACCTCGCACATCGGGGTATTACATATACTGCGCCGTTAGATGCTAAAGTGGTGTAAGTAGGACAAACTGGTGATCTTCCGAAATGTGCGCATATACACATTTTAGTCGTCGCAAGTAACTTACGCCAGTATTTTGTCCACGGAAAGTCTCAATAAAGAGTAGTTTTATGCAAATTAGGCTAACACTCGTAAAAATGAACCGCGACTTCATATAATAATGCGACATGTAATTACGCTATTCAAAATTCATATATAAACCCATGCGCAGCCGCCATTTTCTTCAGTATGTTTGGATTGTTCTTTGAGCTACAGCACACTACACTGAAGTGGAGGATTAGTCAGAGTAGAGAGAGAGGCGCAAACAGAGGAGTTAGTTAGGTCGCATTGTTGGTTGATTAAGCTTGTAAACTTACACATATTTTTACATATTGCACACATTTTGCATAAATACATATACAAATATACCACACTTTTTTTCTAACACCTCACACATTTTATTTCAATTTTACAGTGTGATAGGCTGAGTGTTTGGTTGTGATTGTGTGTGATTGAACTGGGAGTGAGTGTGAGTGTGTGAGTGTGTGTAGTGTGAGGATGGCAGGGAGAGGTAGGGCGGAGGGGAGGAGGGGAGAGGAGTGGCAGGGAGAGGAGTATTGTAGAGGAGAGGAGGAGCAGTGGAGTCCCTGTCAGGGAGTAAGTGGAGTGGGGAGAGGGAGAGCTAGAAGGGATGATGGGAGGGGAGATGCCCAAGAGCCCCAGAGACCAGGCACATCTAGGAGAGGGACAGAGGGTGCACATGGGGACAGAAGGGGGGAGGAGGGAGAGGATAGGGAGGAACCCACACCAGGGAAATCACAGGGAACAAGCCAGGTGTCTATGGAGGATGAGAGGCTGAGATGTCCTAACTTCTCATTCACTGAAAATGTTGCCCTAGTCCAGGCCATCATGGACAATTACAGTGCCCTCTTTGGGCAGGAGAAGGGCAAAGGCAGTGCCAAAAGACGAAAAACAGCATGGTTGGTGGTAGAGAATGCCGTCAACAGTGTGGCCCCCCAGAGGAGGACTGTTGAGGGCCTTAAAAAGCGGTGGAATGACTGCAAGAGGCAGGTGAAAGAAAAGATGGGGCAGGAAGCTATGCACCAGAGGGGAACAGGCGGTAGTCCATCCCTGAACATAGAATATAACGCCTGGCAGGAGATGATATGCAGGTCCCTGAGTATCACAGCAGTCCGTGGACTTCCAGGGGCTCGTGACTCAGGGGCTGCAACCACAGCACATCAGTATTATATGTATTTGAGATATAACATCCTTTAATATCACACATTCATGTAAAGATTACGAGTTTTGTGTTACGCCTTTTAATGCCGAAAATTGGCAATTCAAGCGTAATGGCCAGTAACGCATATTACGAGTCATGTCGGTATAGCTATACCACAAACATTTTAGCCTGTAACGCAACGTCCATTCCGTACTCAAAAAAATGGCTTTTTTAATGTGGGATTTTCATAACACCTGTATTAGAGGTTGTGCGGTCTGGCTAAAATGCTTGCATTACAGCCTATACCAATACGTTCCATTCCGCCATCTGAGACGAATAGTTATGAGTTTTGCGCAACAAAAATGTTTCACAAAACTCATAATTAAAGAGTTACAAAGTACACTAAAACCCATAAACCACCTATTAACCCCTAAAGCTCCGGCCGCCCACATCGGCGCTACTAAATAAACCTATTAACCCCTAAACCGCCAGCCCCCCCCCCACATCGCAAAACACTAAATTAAAGGATTACTTTCTGTTATAATTTTTAAGCTAAACAACTAACATATTAAAGTTAATAAACATTAATTAAAACCTACTGACCTATATTTTCTCCAAAATGAAGTTTCATAACGTTCTAAAAGTTATATCTTTTATTCGCCAATGATGTCACATTATCCTGCCCACTATTTTCAGCACTGCATGTTCAAAATACTTAAACCAATAACTTTGTGTTTAAAGCGCCATTTTGAAACCTAGGTATTGTAAACGGATTGGTACAGAGCAAAGGATACCCACGGAGTGGGTTTGGAAAACAATTAAATTTGCAGACAAGATTTCTGATATACGGTAGAGATATGTTAATGAAATGCTATTGATAAAAAGCGTATTTGGGGTAGTTAGTTAGTAACAGGCATAGAAAATATTTACTTACAGTGGCCCTTTAAACTAGTAAACCCTAAACCTAACACACCCAACTTTAAATTTAAATTACAATATAACTATCTGTAAATGAATAAAAACTTGAACTTGAACATGTGAAATAAAAAAAACTAATTTTAAACAACTTTCCAATCTACTTTTATCATCCTATTTGCTTTGTTTTCTTGGTATTCTTTGTTGAATGTAAACCTAGGTAGGCCCAAACTGATTTCTAAGTCGTTGAAGGCAGCCTCTTATCTTGGTGCATTTTGACAGTTTTTAAAACTTTAACACTGCTAGTTCATGTGTGCCATATATATATATCTTACAAAACCTTAACACTCCCTGTAAGGTAATAATGGCCCGGTGGAGAGTCTCCAAACACACTCCAAAGAAATAACTTGCACCCGGTTTCTTTAAAATGGATGTTACCACTTTAGTCACAATATGTAAATAAAGTGGTAACATCCTTACTGAAGAAACTGGGTGCAAGTTATTTCTTTGGAGTATATATATATAACATTGTGCTCACTCCCGTGGAGTTATTTATGAGCCAGCGTTGGTTGACTAAAATGTTGGTGTGTCAAAAGAAATGAGATAAGGGGCAGTCTGCAGAGGCTTTTATACAAGGTAATTATAGAGGTAAAAATTAAATTAACCCCTTTTTTCTACTTGAAATTTCAGAGTAAAACTTCCCAAAGTACCTGATAATTTTTAGCATTCTTGCTATCACTCTGGTTAAACAGAAATAGAGCTTTTGATTTTCTGATTTACCTATGAAAACTATATATATATATTTAAATTTAATAAAGAAAACCCAAGGTATTAATCTAGGCCCATTTTGGTATTTTTTATGCCACTATTTGACCGCCAGATAGGAGGATCTTATTATTATTTACACACAATAACTGCATATGACAAATGGTTCTAAAAGTTTCTCTGGTATCCCCTTTGTTCAGAAATAGCAGAGATGCATGGCTTTGTTATGGCAATTATAATGTCATTAATTGCAGCTGCATTCCTGGCACTGAAAGGGTTAATCAATTAGCTTGATTACAACTCCCTAATCCCTACCTGGGGCGCGATCAAATA
Source organism: Bombina bombina (assembly GCF_027579735.1). Classification (NCBI taxonomy): domain Eukaryota; kingdom Metazoa; phylum Chordata; class Amphibia; order Anura; family Bombinatoridae; genus Bombina; species Bombina bombina. The sequence continues at coordinate 82,501,396 of NC_069501.1, forward strand.
TACGGTGCAGGTTACGGCGCAAGCGTGGGAACCCGCGCCACCCGTAATTTCACCTCGCACATCGGGGTATTACATATACTGCGCCGTTAGATGCTAAAGTGGTGTAAGTAGGACAAACTGGTGATCTTCCGAAATGTGCGCATATACACATTTTAGTCGTCGCAAGTAACTTACGCCAGTATTTTGTCCACGGAAAGTCTCAATAAAGAGTAGTTTTATGCAAATTAGGCTAACACTCGTAAAAATGAACCGCGACTTCATATAATAATGCGACATGTAATTACGCTATTCAAAATTCATATATAAACCCATGCGCAGCCGCCATTTTCTTCAGTATGTTTGGATTGTTCTTTGAGCTACAGCACACTACACTGAAGTGGAGGATTAGTCAGAGTAGAGAGAGAGGCGCAAACAGAGGAGTTAGTTAGGTCGCATTGTTGGTTGATTAAGCTTGTAAACTTACACATATTTTTACATATTGCACACATTTTGCATAAATACATATACAAATATACCACACTTTTTTTTCTAACACCTCACACATTTTATTTCAATTTTACAGTGTGATAGGCTGAGTGTTTGGTTGTGATTGTGTGTGATTGAACTGGGAGTGAGTGTGAGTGTGTGAGTGTGTGTAGTGTGAGGATGGCAGGGAGAGGTAGGGCGGAGGGGAGGAGGGGAGAGGAGTGGCAGGGAGAGGAGTATTGTAGAGGAGAGGAGGAGCAGTGGAGTCCCTGTCAGGGAGTAAGTGGAGTGGGGAGAGGGAGAGCTAGAAGGGATGATGGGAGGGGAGATGCCCAAGAGCCCCAGAGACCAGGCACATCTAGGAGAGGGACAGAGGGTGCACATGGGGACAGAAGGGGGGAGGAGGGAGAGGATAGGGAGGAACCCACACCAGGGAAATCACAGGGAACAAGCCAGGTGTCTATGGAGGATGAGAGGCTGAGATGTCCTAACTTCTCATTCACTGAAAATGTTGCCCTAGTCCAGGCCATCATGGACAATTACAGTGCCCTCTTTGGGCAGGAGAAGGGCAAAGGCAGTGCCAAAAGACGAAAAACAGCATGGTTGGTGGTAGAGAATGCCGTCAACAGTGTGGCCCCCCAGAGGAGGACTGTTGAGGGCCTTAAAAAGCGGTGGAATGACTGCAAGAGGCAGGTGAAAGAAAAGATGGGGCAGGAAGCTATGCACCAGAGGGGAACAGGCGGTAGTCCATCCCTGAACATAGAATATAACGCCTGGCAGGAGATGATATGCAGGTCCCTGAGTATCACAGCAGTCCGTGGACTTCCAGGGGCTCGTGACTCAGGGGCTGCAACCACAGCACATCAGTATTATATGTATTTGAGATATAACATCCTTTAATATCACACATTCATGTAAAAGGTCTTCCTGTATGCACTTTAGGGAGTTTTTTTTTTAAATTAAAGTTTAGTGATTCCTTCTCAAACCTCTCACCTTCCTGATTCCCCACCAAACAGCTCTTTAACCCTCCCCCCTTCTACTTGTAGCGCCCAACGTAATTACTGGCAGCTGTCTGCCAGTATCCAATTTATATGTTTTTTATTACATTTTTATTTTGTTGATTTATATTTTTTTCTGTAGTGTAGTGCTGCCCCTACCCTTCCCCCAATCATTAGTGTGGGTGCAATCCCAGTTCCAATTCCCCTTAGTGTAGCTAGTTCCCATCCCTTTCTCTCCAGCCAAATAATATTCAGTTGCGTAGTGCCCTTCCCACTCCTCCCCCTCCCTCCCTCTCTACCACTGTGCTGCCCACATGCCTTCCCTCCCACACCTCCCACTGGCACAAGAAGCTGATCATTACAGACGGTGACTTACGCCAGTATTTTGTCCACGGAAAGTCTCAATAAAGAGTAGTTTTATGCAAATTAGGCTAACACTCGTAAAAATGAACCGCGACTTCATATAATAATGCGACATGTAATTACGCTATTCAAAATTCATATATAAACCCATGCGCAGCCGCCATTTTCTTCAGTATGTTTGGATTGTTCTTTGAGCTACAGCACACTACACTGAAGTGGAGGATTAGTCAGAGTAGAGAGAGAGGCGCAAACAGAGGAGTTAGTTAGGTCGCATTGTTGGTTGATTAAGCTTGTAAACTTACACATATTTTTACATATTGCACACATTTTGCATAAATACATATACAAATAACATAATTTATGCTTACCTGATAAATTCCTTTCTTCTGTTGTGTGATCAGTCCACGGGTCATCATTACTTCTGGGATATAACTCCTCCCCAACAGGAAATGCAAGAGGATTCACCCAGCAGAGCTGCATATAGCTCCTCCCCTCTACGTCAGTCCCAGTCATTCGACCAAGAATCAACGAGAAAGGAGTAACCAAGGGTGAAGTGGTGACTGGAGTATAATTTAAAAGATATTTACCTGCCTTAAAACAGGGCGGGCCGTGGACTGATCACACAACAGAAGAAAGGAATTTATCAGGTAAGCATAAATTATGTTTTCTTCTGTTATGTGTGATCAGTCCACGGGTCATCATTACTTCTGGGATACCAATACCAAAGCAAAAGTACACGGATGACGGGAGGGATAGGCAGGCTCATTATACAGAAGGAACCACTGCCTGAAGAACCTTTCTCCCAAAGATAGCCTCCGAAGAAGCAAAAGTGTCAAATTTGTAAAATTTGGAAAAAGTATGAAGCGAAGACCAAGTTGCAGCCTTGCAAATCTGTTCAACAGAGGCCTCATTCTTAAAGGCCCAAGTGGAAGCCACAGCTCTAGTGGAGTGAGCTGTAATTCTTTCAGGAGGCTGCTGTCCAGCAGTCTCATAGGCTAAACGTATTATGCTACGAAGCCAAAAAGAGAGAGAGGTAGCAGAAGCTTTTTGACCTCTCCTCTGTCCAGAATAAACGACAAACAGGGAAGAAGTTTGGCGAAAATCTTTAGTTGCCTGCAAGTAGAACTTGAGGGCACGAACTACATCCAGATTGTGTAGAAGACGTTCCTTCTTTGAAGAAGGATTTGGACACAAGGATGGAACAACAATCTCTTGATTGATATTCCTGTTAGTGACTACCTTAGGTAAGAACCCAGGTTTAGTACGCAGAACTACCTTGTCTGAGTGAAAAATCAGATAAGGAGAATCACAATGTAAGGCTGATAACTCAGAGACTCTTCGAGCCGAGGAAATAGCCATTAAAAACAGAACTTTCCAAGATAACAATTTTATATCAATGGAATGAAGGGGTTCAAACGGAACACCCTGTAAAACGTTAAGAACTAAGTTTAAACTCCATGGCGGAGCAACAGCTTTAAACACAGGCTTGATCCTAGCTAAAGCCTGACAAAAGGCCTGGACGTCTGGATTTTCTGACAGACGCCTGTGTAACAAGATGGACAGAGCTGAAATCTGTCCCTTTAATGAACTAGCTGATAAACCCTTTTCTAAACCTTCTTGTAGAAAGGACAATATCCTAGCGATCCTAACCTTACTCCAGGAGTAACCTTTGGATTCGCACCAGTATAGGTATTTACGCCATATTTTATGGTAAATCCTTCTGGTAACAGGCTTCCTAGCCTGTATCAGGGTATCAATAACCGACTCAGAAAAACCACGTTTTGATAAAATCAAGCGTTCAATTTCCAAGCAGTCAGCTTCAGAGAAGTTAGATTTTGATGTTTGAATGGACCCTGTATCAGAAGGTCCTGTCTTAGAGGTAGAGACCAAGGCGGACAGGATGACATGTCCACTAGATCTGCATACCAAGTCCTGCGTGGCCATGCAGGCGCTATTAGAATCACTGATGCTCTCTCCTGTTTGATTTTGGCAATCAATCGAGGAAGCAGCGGGAAGGGTGGAAACACATAAGCCATCCCGAAGTTCCAAGGTGCTGTCAAAGCATCTATCAGAACCGCTCCCGGATCCCTGGATCTGGACCCGTAGAGAGGAAGTTTGGCGTTCTGGCGAGACGCCATGAGATCTATCTCTGGTTTGCCCCAACGTCGAAGTATTTGGGCAAAGACCTCCGGATGAAGTTCCCACTCCCCCGGATGAAAAGTCTGGCGACTCAAGAAATCCGCCTCCCAGTTTTCCACTCCCGGGATGTGGATTGCTGACAGGTGGCAAGAGTGAGACTCTGCCCAGCGAATTATCTTTGATACTTCCATCATTGCTAGGGAGCTTCTTGTCCCTCCCTGATGGTTGATGTAAGCTACAGTCGTGATGTTGTCCGACTGAAACCTGATGAACCCCCGAGTTGTTAATTGGGGCCAAGCCAGAAGGGCATTGAGAACTGCTCTCAATTCCAGGATGTTTATTGGAAGGAGACTCTCCTCCTGATTCCATAGTCCCTGAGCCTTCAGAGAATTCCAGACAGCGCCCCAACCTAGTAGGCTGGTCTTGAAAGGTATATTAAGTAATTTGGACTTAGAAGTAACATCAGCTGACCAGGATTTTAGCCACAGCGCCCTACGTGCCTGTATGGCGAATCCTGAGTTCTTAGCCGTAAGTTTGGTTAAATGTACTACGGCCTCCGAAATGAATGAATTAGCTAGTTTAAGGACTCTAAGCCTGTCCGTAATGTCGTCTAGCGTAGATGAACTAAGGTTCTCTTCCAGAGACTCAATCCAAAATGCTGCCGCAGCCGTAATCCGCGCGATACATGCAAGGGGTTGCAATATAAAACCTTGTTGAACAAACATTTTCTTAAGGTAACCCTCTAATTTTTTATCCATTGGATCTGAAAAAGCACAGCTATCCTCCACCGGGATAGTGGTACGCTTAGCTAAAGTAGAAACTGCTCCCTCCACCTTAGGGACCGTTTGCCATAAGTCCCGAGTGGTGGTGTCTATTGGAAACATCTTTCTAAATATTGGAGGGGGTGAGAACGGCACACCGGGTCTATCCCACTCCTTAGTAACAATTTCAGTTAGTCTCTTAGGTATAGGAAAAACGTCAGTACTCGCCGGTACCCGCAAAGTATTTATCCAACCTACACAGTTTCTCTGGTATTGCAACGGTGTTACAATCATTGAGAGCTGCTAAGACCTCCCCTAGTAATACACGGAGGTTCTCCAATTTAAATTTAAAATTTGAAATATCTGAATCCAATCTGTTTGGATCAGAACCGTCACCTACAGAATGAAGCTCTCCGTCCTCATGCTCTGCAAGCTGTGACGCAGTATCAGACATGGCCCTAGTATTGTCAGCGCACTCTGTTCTCACCCCAGAGTGATCACGCTTGCCTCTTAGTTCTGGTAATTTAGACAAAACTTCAGTCATAACAGTAGCCATATCTTGTAATGTTATCTGTAATGGCCGCCCAGATGTACTAGGCGCCATAATATCACGCACCTCCCGGGCGGGAGATGCAGGTACTGCCGCGTGAGGCGAGTTAGTCGGCATAACTCTCCCCTCGCTGTTTGGTGAAATTTGTTCAAATTGTACAGATTGACTTTTATTTAAAGTAGCATCAATACAGTTAGTACATAAATTTCTATTGGGCTCCACCTTGGCATTGGAACAAATGACACAGATATCTTCCTCTGAGTCAGACATGTTTAACACACTAGCAATAAACTTGCAACTTGGTTATAATCTTTTTTAGCAAAAACGTACTGTGCCTCAAAGAGGTACTAAACGATTAAATGACAGTTGAAATAATGAACTGAAAAACAGTTATAGCATCAAACTTTAAAACAACACAACTTTTAGCAAAGGTTTGTTCCCATTAGAAAAATAACAATAATTAAATTTGACATAAAAATTACAGAGCAACGTTTTTATTCACAGTCAATATAAAATTCTCACAGCTCTGCTGAGAGAATCTACCTCCCTCCAAAGAAGTTTGAAGACCCCTGAGATCTGTCAGAGATGAACCGGATCATGCAGGAAATATAAGAGTAACTGACTGGAATTTTTTGATGCGTAGCAAAGAGCGCCAAAAACGGCCCCTCCCCCTCACACACAGCAGTGAAGAGAAACGAAACTGTCACAATTAAAACCAAACAACTGCCAAGTGGAAAATAATGCCCAAATATTTATTCACTCAGTACCTCAGAAATGTAAACGATTCTACATTCCAGCAAAAACGTTTAACATGATAAATACCTATTAAAAGGATTAGTGACTTTTAACAGAGTAGTTCCGGTGAAATACCATCCCCAGAATACTGAAGTGTATACATACATGTCATTATAACGGTATGGCAGGATTTTCTCATCAATTCCATTCAGAAAATAAAAGCTGCTACATACCTCAATGCAGATTCATCTGCCCGCTGTCCCCTGATCTGAAGCTTTTACCTCCCTCAGATGGCCGAGAACAGCAATATGATCTTAACTACTCCGGTTAAAATCATAGTAAAAAACTCTGGTAGATTCTTCCTCAAACTCTGCCAGAGAAGTAATAACACGCTCCGGTGCTATTGTAAAATAACAAACTTTTGATTGAAGTCATAAAAACTAAGTATAATCACCATAGTCCTCTCACACATCCTATCTAGTCGTTGGGTGCAAGAGAATGACTGGGACTGACGTAGAGGGGAGGAGCTATATGCAGCTCTGCTGGGTGAATCCTCTTGCATTTCCTGTTGGGGAGGAGTTATATCCCAGAAGTAATGATGACCCGTGGACTGATCACACATAACAGAAGAAATACCACACTTTTTTTTCTAACACCTCACACATTTTATTTCAATTTTACAGTGTGATAGGCTGAGTGTTTGGTTGTGATTGTGTGTGATTGAACTGGGAGTGAGTGTGAGTGTGTGAGTGTGTGTAGTGTGAGGATGGCAGGGAGAGGTAGGGCGGAGGGGAGGAGGGGAGAGGAGTGGCAGGGAGAGGAGTATTGTAGAGGAGAGGAGGAGCAGTGGAGTCCCTGTCAGGGAGTAAGTGGAGTGGGGAGAGGGAGAGCCCTTTAAGGTGTATGAGGATTTTTGTGACTAAATCAATAGATGGATTTTTCTAAAGGATTGTGGTGGACTTGTACAATGTTTTTTCTTGAGTGAGCAGAGGTAAACATATATACGTGCAATAACCACATACATTTGTATATCGTAGAGGGAACATGCATCTGAGATAGAAGAATATCATTTCATACATCTTTAGGTTTAGCACAAAAAAAAAGAAATCACTGGATTGAAGAGGAATTCTTCACTAATCTTCAACCTTGTTTTCCTTCTGAACAATTCTGTTTTATAGATGTGTTATACTGTAAGAAAGGAAGAGAAAATAGTTACTAGATATACAAGATCATACACAAACATACACTTCTGCCAGAAGATCATTTGCAAATGGGGATCCATTATACTATTATACATTTTAAATTCTAAAATTCATTTTATTAATTCAAGGTAAATGTTTACAATCATTTTACTCTGTAACAATGTTTATTCAGTTAAGTGGAAAAAGATAGATAAATTCTTACTCAGATTAATAAACTAGAGAAGCTAATAAAATTACTTTTTCAGAGGAATATCAGGGCAATGGATTGTGTTTTATTAAGTTATATACAGGCTTGGAAGCTATTCACTTTCCCCCATCTTTCCCGTCCTTTCCCCCTTCTGTCCTCCCCTTCCTTTATCTAGCAGCTTATGTAACACTGTCAAGCACAGTTCTCCTGTACTGATTATTATTAATACAACCTTGGATTTATGGAAGGAAGCAATGAATTGTCTTTGTACATTTAATAAATAACACCTAGATTACGAGTTTTGTGTTACGCCTTTTAATGCCGAAAATTGGCAATTCAAGCGTAATGGCCAGTAACGCATATTACGAGTCATGTCGGTATAGCTATACCACAAACATTTTAGCCTGTAACGCAACGTCCATTCCGTACTCAAAAAAATGGCTTTTTTAATGTGGGATTTTCATAACACCTGTATTAGAGGTTGTGCGGTCTGGCTAAAATGCTTGCATTACAGCCTATACCAATACGTTCCATTCCGCCATCTGAGACGAATAGTTATGAGTTTTGCGCAACAAAAATGTTTCACAAAACTCATAATTAAAGAGTTACAAAGTACACTAAAACCCATAAACCACCTATTAACCCCTAAAGCTCCGGCCGCCCACATCGGCGCTACTAAATAAACCTATTAACCCCTAAACCGCCAGCCCCCCCCCCCACATCGCAAAACACTAAATTAAAGGATTACTTTCTGTTATAATTTTTAAGCTAAACAACTAACATATTAAAGTTAATAAACATTAATTAAAACCTACTGACCTATATTTTCTCCAAAATGAAGTTTCATAACGTTCTAAAAGTTATATCTTTTATTCGCCGATGATGTCACATTATCCTGCCCACTATTTTCAGCACTGCATGTTCAAAATACTTAAACCAATAACTTTGTGTTTAAAGCGCCATTTTGAAACCTAGGTATTGTAAACGGATTGGTACAGAGCAAAGGATACCCACGGAGTGGGTTTGGAAAACAATTAAATTTGCAGACAAGATTTCTGATATACGGTAGAGATATGTTAATGAAATGCTATTGATAAAAAGCGTATTTGGGGTAGTTAGTTAGTAACAGGCATAGAAAATATTTACTTACAGTGGCCCTTTAAACTAGTAAACCCTAAACCTAACACACCCAACTTTAAATTTAAATTACAATATAACTATCTGTAAATGAATAAAAACTTGAACTTGAACATGTGAAATAAAAAAAACTAAGTTTAAACTATAAATTAACTTAACATTATTATTCTATTAAAATAAAAAAAACTACCAATTAAAAAATCTAAATTACAAAAAATAATAAACACTAAAGTACGAATATTAAAAAAACACTAAGGTTACAAAAAATAATAAACAAAATTATCAAAATTAAAAACAATCACACCTAATCTAATAGCCCTATAAAAAAAAAGACCCCAAAATAAAAACACCCCCTAGCCTACAATAAACTACCAATAGTCCTTAAAAGGGCCTTTTGTAGGGCATTGCCTTAAGTTAAACAGCTCTTTTATCTGTAAAAAAATGCAAAGTCCCCCCAACAGTAAAACCTACCACCCAACTAACGCTAAAAATACCCTAAGCTACCCATTGCCCCTAAAGGGGCATTTGTATGGACATTGCCCTTAAAAGGGCATTCAGCTTTTTTCATTGCAGTAATCATCAGTAATCATATATTGTGTATTATTATTGTTTTTGTATTTTACTGTACCCTATTGTATCAATGCAATGTTTTGTGGACCCAGGACATACTTGAAAATGAGAGAAATCTCAATGTATCCTTCCTAGTAAAATATTTTATAAATAAATTGCCCTTAAAAGGGCATTCAGCTCTTTTTAAAAAGCCAAAAGCACTAATCTAAAAAAAGAAAACCCACCCAAAAAAATGAACCCCCCCAAACCAGCACTAACCCCAGAATATCTACTCACGGTTCCTGAAGTCCGGACATCCATCTTCATTCATACGGTGAGGTCTTAATCCAGGCCGCGACACCTTCATTCATCTTGGGGAAGTCTATCTTCATCCCGGTGGCACGGAGCGGAGCTATCCTGAGCGGAGCGTCCTCTTCATACGGTCACCGCCGTACACTGAAGTGGAATGCAAGGTACCCATTAAAAAATGAGGTGCCTTGCATTCCTATTGGCTGATTTGATTCTTCAAATTCAAATCAGCCAATAGGATCAGAGCTTCTGATTTGAACAGCCAATAGGATTTCAGTAGTTCTCAATATTATATGATTGGAAACATGGGGGCTTGTCCAGGTATTTCAGATCTTTTTTAGATATTATTCCAGAAATATTTTGCATGAGGTAGAGCGGTTTTTAAAATATAATCATTTTTATTAAATTGATTTTGGCTGTTAAAGATAGAGGAAGTTTTGACCAATTATCTAGATCTAAGGTTGTTTTATCTATTAACAATATCAAGTTTAGTTTTTTACCTGTCATTTGGGTTTATGGTGATTTTAATCCCTAGATAGATTAGATGATTTTTAACCTCATTAAACGGAATATCAAAATCTTTCCATTTTTTTTTACTTTCCATAATAACTCAGATTTTTATAATTTACATTTTACCCAGAGAAGGAGGCAAATTCCTAAAGTATAGTAAAATATGTAAAAAAAAAGAAGCAGATCATCTGTTTAGTTAATAGTTAATAATCAATGTTTAATAAATAAATAGGTCTATTTCCCTTTTTTCCCCTTTCTTGCTGGTAGGCACTATGAAAACTAGGATGTTTCTAACTTTTAAAGGTTGCTGAAGTTGTTAATTGATTGAAGGGAATTAAAGGAACAGTAACCCAGTAGTTTGTACTGCTTAAAAGAAAAGAGATCAGACCTCCTGAATCCATCACATCCTCATTCAAGGGGACGAGATGCACAGGAGAAGTGACGGTTCTGAGTGGGTTATATGGTTTCAGAAGTAAGACAGGAAACGTGGGAGGAATTCGGTATGACTCAGGTAGTTTACAGAATTTGGTTTGAATACTTTGAGAATTTCGAAGGGACCCACAAATAGACCCCCAAGTTTTTTGCTGGGAATACGCAATTTTAAACATTTGGTTGAGAGCCATACTAAGTCTCCAATGTGGTATCGTTAACAAAAAGGGGATGAAGTCTCAGTTTGTGGAAAAAGGTGGAAACTAAGATGAAAATGCTAGTTTGCGTAAAATGGGGAGACAAGGGTTGAAGAGTTCACAGTGTTGTTATATGTGAACTCTGCAGTTGGAAGTAAAGAAACCCAATTGTCTTGTTCTGATGTACAGTATAATCTAAGATATTGCTTCAAACTTTGGTTTGTGCGCTCTGTTTGCCCATTTGTCTGGGAATGATAGGCAGAGCTCAATCTCCTTTATATCTGAAGTGATTCACAGAGCTGAGTCCAGAATCTAGAGGTGAACTGAGAGCCTCTATCTGAAGTGATAGTAGTAGGAAGGCCATGTAATTTAACAATGTGATTCAAGAATAGAGTAGCAGTTTCTGAAGCTGTTGGCAAAGAATGACTAGGAGTGAAGTGTGCCATCTTGGTGAACAAATCCACTATTACCATTATAGTGTTGTAGTTGGATGAAGCCAGACGTTATACAATAACATCAATGGGAATGTCCTGCCATGGCCTAACTGGTACAGAAAGAGACATCATGTAGTGCAAGTTGGACAAGTTTTAATTAAATCCTTTACGTCTGTTAACATTTTAGGTCACCAATAATCTCTTCTCAAGAGGTGAACGGTTTTATGGAAACCGGGATGTTATAGCTTCAACCTTTTGTGTCTACATCTCTATACCTAGGGTGGAGATATGGAATCCCAAGAAGGCTATGGTGTCTGTGTTGAAGACACAATTTTTTTTTTTTAAATAGTTTTTTTATTGAGGTTATACAGAAAAAAATACATTTAAATGAAATACCATAAAATACACTTGACAAAATCTATGCCAGGAATATGGTGTTAAATAAGGTAAAAGTAAAACAGTGAGACACTATAGGCAGTTGTCTAGAACCTCAGTTTTATATTATTTTCTTAGATGGGTTCCTCCTTTGGCACTAGGGGTTACTCATGACCCCAATATAGCTTGTATACTCTGGGGGAGGAAATTGGTTTTGAAGTTGGTCACTTTTGGACCTAGTTAAGCAATAAGGGGAGGGTTGGAGAAAATCAGCAGGTAAGCACTGCTTTATGTTAAAGGAGGGGAGGAATAGGGGGTGGGCAATAGGGGGTGGGCCCATGTTAGGATTGCGTGATGTCTGAGATAAAAACAATGAAGAAAAGAAGAGAAAGATGGAGCTCATCTATATGTTCCAGTAAAGATGGAAGGTGCTCTAATGAAAATATATGTTTAATGATATCTATATACTCCGGGGATTGACTATTAGTGCATATATGCCGAATATAGGGTAATATAAATTAGTGGCTTGCTAGGTGAAGTAATGAAATATGTCAGGTATGGTACAAGTAGAGTAGAGACCAAAATATAATGGTGTGTGTGAACCAGGTATTTGGCTTAATCTGCAGCTATGCAGGTAATTTAAGGTAAAATAGTCCCCAACATTAAAGAATAAATAATCTCCACAGACTCGAGGGCAATACAGGTGACTAAGTAACTAGGCTAGGCTGAGGGAGAATATTATCCTGTGAGAAATCATAGTTGGCACTATAGGGTAGTTGTTTTAGCCTGGTGTTAAGTTAGGATAGCTAACATGTTTCCTAAATACACAAGTTAAAAGTATCAGTTAGGGTCCAAATGGTTTAGAGAATCTACTTCAAGATTATGAATAGATTGTGGTCTTTTCTGATATCCAGTCCAGTGAGTCTAGGGGTTATAGAGTGTTAGTATTCTTGGATTCTCTAAGATATCTAAAACCCAAAGACATGGCCTGGAGATACATATCTGCCAAATAATTACTGACACAACTCATATTGCCAATATCAGGGGTGCAAATGGTATAAACTGCAAGAAAGCATTAACAAATAAAGCATTTCAGTGTTATCCTTACGGCAAAAGGGCATATATAACAAAATGAAACATCAGGTACTTCTGTAGATAACCCTTAATGGGCTGACCCTTAGATAGGAAGCATGTATAAGGTTGGAAACATAATATGCAGGACCTCTCTAATGCTACTTTTCAACAAATAACGCTAACACTGAACATGAAAAGCAGGTAAACTAGTGAATATATATAGTCCCAATTGTCTAAATATGTGCTTATGGCAAACAAGAAAATTTAAACAGTTTTGCATGAGTTCTCATACGTATAGGCTTGTTATTCCACCTATTCTGCTTTTTGAATCTAACCTACTCCGGATTGGGTTAATCCTGCCGAGTAATAAAGTGAGTCCCGCTGTCCATCGATATTTTCATACCCAGCTGAAAGAAAGTCTCGGATGATCTCCAATGTGTAGCACCTCTGGGGGTTGTATATCCAGATCACCTCCAACCTGCGCCACTGCTCAGGAGTAATGTGGGCATCAACTAGACCCAGACTCGCCGCCCGGGGACCGGCCGCCTCTCCCGAGCAGAAAATCCGGGGCACAGAGGTGAGTATAAGCTTCTCATCTGAAGCAGTAGTGAGAGCGGGTAACTGCCTAGGTGTCAAAAGCTCCACACCAAGGGAGCTCACCGGATCAAGAAGAAGAGCTGCACTCAACCTTCTGACAGGCAGTGTTTCAGTTCCGGGAGTCGGATGGGGTGCCAGAGTGAGTGCCTCAAAGCTGCTTTCGGCATATTTGTTCCAGGTAAGGTCTGGGATCAGACCACATTTATCGGGTCTGTAGTTTGAGGTCATTTTTGTGGTGTAGGAGTCCTCCACTGGATCAAAGGTGTCGCACTCAAGCAGTAGCGGGTGTCGAGCGCCATCTTTCATGCGTGTTTCTTTAGCTGCAGCAATTAGGTCCCCAAAGTTACTATCCATTTTGCTCTCTAGGGCAAGCAGCAAAGCTGTTAAACTTGAGCCGAACTCCTCCATCATGCTGTTATAGAATGGCGTTTAGCTGGGATATCCGGGGGGGGGGGGGGTTACGAATGTATGTGCAGGCCGTCTAAAAGTTGATGTGTTGCAGGGCCTTTGTAGTTTTTATATACGAAGGCTTCTTAGATTAAGTCGTCAGGTAGATCGATCCTGCCTCGTGTACAGATGGCGGCCCGCTTTTTTACGTAATAACTGGGTATATCTTAAGACTGGGAAGTAAGCAGCAGCATAATGCTGTAACTATAATGCAAAACTAGCTCCAAAATCCCAAATATTCTTAATAGTGAGTAAATTGGCTCCAGGAGCTTCATGAAGTGCGACCGCTCATGGCCGCCTCTTAGCCACACCCCCAGACACAATTTTTTAACTTGGCATACAAGTGATGGTTATGTAGTCTGGCAAAAACAGTTCTAACTTGCACAATGTGTTTTTGTAAATTCTCTGAATAAATGACAATATCATAAAGGTAGATGACCATACAAATATCAAGCAGGTCTCTAAATATGTAGTTTATAAGGCACTGGAAAGTAGCGGGGGCATTACAAAGGCCGAATGGCATCACTGTGTACTCGAACAAACTGTACCTAGTTCTAAACGCTGTGAGCTATTCGTCCCCAGGTCTGATTCAGATAAGATTGTAAGCACCCCACAAATCAAGTTTAGTAAATACTGTGGCACATTCTAAACGTTCTATCATCTTAGAGATCAGTGGTAAGGGATATCTGTTTTTCTTAGTATGTTTATTAAGTTCCCTATAGTCTATGATGGGTCTAAGGGTTTTATCTTTGTTTCTAATGAAAAACGTCCCAGCTCCTGCTGGGGATTTGGAAGGCCTTATAAAGCCTTTTTCCAAATTTTCATCAAGGTAGTGTTTTAAGTGTGTCACCTGGTACCTGGCAGCAATTCTATAGGACAGCCGTATGGGTGGTGTGGTGGTAAGGAGTTGGCCTCCACTTTATCAAGAACGTCTTTAGAATCAGAGTAACAAGGAGGTGGGAGATTGTCAGTGGTAAGTGAGATAGTGCTAGAAGGAAAGCAATACTTTGAACAGTAATCAGACGGAAAGGTTATAATATAATCTTTCCACAAAATGGAGGGCTGATGTTTCTGTAACCAGGTAATTCCTAAAATGATAGGAAACAAGAGAGAAGGTATTACCTCAAACGTCCAAGTTTCAGTATATCCAGTATCAGTAGTGAGTGGGAGCGGGACTGTTTGGTGAGTTATAGGACCTAAGGAGATAAATGAACTGTCTATGACACGGATTGCTAATGCTATAGGTTTTTTTTTTTTATTAATGATATATTATTTTTAACAGCAAACTCTGTATCTATGAAATTCCCACAGGCTCCAGAATCGATAACAACCTTAGTGGTAGTTCCTTGGAGATCCCACTGCATAGAAATAGAAAGAACACAGTGAGATGAGATCTTAGACTGGGTTGTACAGCAAACTTTAGGTAGTAAGGTCTTACCTTTCTGTTGTTGCACGAGTATGGGGCATTCCTTTACAATGTGGTCCTTAGAGACACAATACATACACAAGTTGTTACTCCTGCGTCTGGCGTTTTCTTTTGGTTTCCATGGTCCTTTAATGAAGGCTATATCCATGGGTTCATCTATGGGTCTAGGGTGAAAGAGAAGACTGGAACTAAAGACAGTTTTTTTTAGCAAAAATTCAGTTGTACTTTTCTCTTGTTTTCTTTCCCTTATGCGTCAGTCTATGGTTATAGAAATAGATATTAATGACTCCAGAGTTGTGGGTAAATCTATTCTTGACAACTTGTCTTTGAGAGGATCTGATAGAGCAAGACGGAACTGATTCTTGAGGGCATGTTCATTCCATAGTTTCCATCTCTTAAACTCAGGGACATAGTCTTCTACTGGACATTTCATTTGTTTAAGGCCTCTTCAGTATTTTGTTTATTATGCAGTATTTTGTTTATTATTATCCTCATAAAGCAGTGACATTTCTTTGAAGAATGAGTCCAAGGAATTCAAAATGTGATCGTTAGACTTGAAATAGATGTTAGTCCATGATCTAGATTCACCTCTCAAATAAGGAAATGAGAACTTTTGAGCGCTCACTGGGATATGTCTTAAGTTTCAATGAGAAATACAAATAAAATGAATTCTTGAATTCCCTGAATAGGGTTCTGTCACCACAAAAACGATCAGGGGACAAACTTGGGGTTCGGGAGTTGTATCAGAAGGTAGTGTTCTTAGAAGTAAATTTTGGTTGACATAAGCCTTGAGTTGCTGGTTTTGTGACTGCAAATCCCTTAACCCCTGTATTAACACTTCCATATTTTGAGACAGAGCAGTCACATGGTTTTTCAACTCAGTAAGATCCATAGTTACAATATTATATTTTTTACTGGCTTGGTAATATGTAAGGACTGCATAAAAATAAACTCTATTGTGTACCACACAGTCTCACAATTTGGTGAACCCAAAGGTTGTTACACTAGGTTCTCATTTAATCATAGACTGAGGATAACACTATGGATCCCCTGGAGGATATTACCATAGGTTAAATAGTAGAAAGTCATTTTGCTGTCTCATATATCAAGTGATATCTCTCTAAGGAATATATTTATATAATAATATAGAAGCTCAAGTAGCAGGAGACAGGTTACAACAAGTAATATGTCCTGTAAGCGATGGTTAGAGAGTACTTTGGAAGGAGACAGCCTTTTAGGCAGAAAATCAATTAGGTATTAGATGCAGTTGAAGCAGTTAGGTTATAGTAGCAAAAGCAGTGTAAGCAGACTTTAGATTAATGAAGTTAAGTAAGTGATCCACAGACCCAATTCCTTAGGCACAACTAGAGCAGTCTTGTAGAAAATATAAAGGTTCCTGAATAGCTTTGTTCACGATAGTAGTGGGACCGCTTCTTCAATCTGGGTTTAAACAACTACTCAGAGTCATTGGAGTAAAATGCAGTAATCCGTAATGGAGAGCAGGGTCAAAAGTCTGATGAGTACAGTCACGGCAGAGGAGTTGCGAGCAGGATGATGACGTCACCTGGCACTAGTTTGAGATCCGTGAAACCGGGTGAACAGCAGGAGCAGTATGTGTCACAGGAGAAATATACCAACCGGAACAATCTGCTGTAGCAAATAGGACCAAAAACTACCAATACCCAATGGATTAGAGGTTTTAGTTTGAGAACAAAAGGATAAGGTGCAATAGCCTTACCAATGCACATTATCAAGCAAAGGTACATAGGAGGAGGGGCCTTATATAGCACATAATTATCAGAGTTCCTGGCTGAATTTAAAGGGGAAATGAGAATAAAAACATGACAGTTGCCTACTTCAAAATATTTTGTTTCCTTGAGCTAACGGTTTGAATTGTTGTCCAATCAGCACTCTAGCTACAACAAAATGTGCCTAAAGGGGACAGCGATGATTGTAGAGTAGTTCAAACTTTTAGTTCACAGAAAAAAATTACTTTTGAAGTAGGTGGTGGGGGCGGGGTATTTTAAATCTATATAAAAAAAAGATAAGTCATATTGTGTATCTTTTTATCTATTGATGAATTAAAATCCATCTAAAATATCACTAACATTCCAGATATGTTTTTTATAAAGGGGAAAGTTTATCATCACTTTAAGGAAGGAACAATTTCAGTACTTAATTTATAAAACTCTGCAGGAATTTCGTCAGGTCCTGGCACTTTGTTAGCTCGTGATTTCTTATTGGCCACTAAGATTTCCTGCGCAGAGATGGGCTCATTAATCTCTGCTGGCTTTTCAGGTTGGATAGTTGGTCATTTTATATTGTTCCAAAAATCCCTTTTATTTAATTGATGGATAGGTCCCATAGAATACATTTTTTGGAAGTATGAGAAGAATTTGAATCTAATCTCTTCTGAATTTCTAATTCTACATCTATCTTTTTTACCAGCTTTCCTCAGTTTACTGTTTGTGGCGCCCATTGAAATCAATGGAAACTGCTAAACGAGAATTTGCACTTCCTTTGCTCTGTACGCTCTATCATTTTACCCTGTTAAACTTCGGCCAAAAATTATTTTTTTGGGTTTAAAGTTTTCTGTAAAAACCTGTGCTAACAATCGTGGTCGCCAACAAATAAGGTAAATGGGTAAATCTCAATCAATAAAAGATGTCTGAAATCCCATTTAAAAATACAAATATTACTGTAACTTACAACAAAGAAAATGTAAGTATGAAATAAATGACAGGATTTAAGAACATGATTGCTAAATGCCATTACTAGATGTTGCAGGTATGATTTTTGCTAACTCGTGTTTTCAAAAAATCTTGTTAGCTGTACTGGATATCACATATAGGGGCATATTTATCGAGCTCCGAATGGAGCTTGATGCCCCGTGTTTCTGGCGAGCCTGCAGGCTTGCCAGAAACAGCAGTTATGACGCACCCATAACCTGTCTGCCTGCTCTGAGCAGACGGACAGACATCGCCGGAAATCAACCCGATCGAGTACGATCGGGTTGATTGACACCCCCCTGCTGGCGGCCTATTGGCCGTGAGTCTGCAGGGGGCGGCGTTGCAACAGCAGCTCTTGTGAGCTGCTGGTGCAATGCTGAATATGGCGAGCGTATTGCTCGCCGTATTCAGCAAGGTCTGTCGGATCAGGTCCGACAGACCTTGATAAATAGAGGCCTAAGGTGTATTAAATATTTATACATATATAAATATGAGTCCCCCCACTACTGATGGGCTACACAAAAGCGATACTTGCAAATATGTGGGAAATGTGTGTTTTTTACACTTATTATCTGCCAGGTATTTCACAAGCAGTTTAAGCTGAATGCAAAAGTATATAAACTATGTGTAAAATTAAAGTTGATGCAGAATTTCGTAAAGCTAGTGTTTTACAACTGCCAATTATCAACAACAATGCAAATGTGGCCTTTATGTCAGGAGAAAATTATTATAATGTTTGCAGATAATACAAAAAATTGTAATAGAATAGCTGTTCCAGGGGGTAGACAAAATGAAAAGTGATATACAAAAATTAGAGGATTGGACAAATGACTGGGATTTAAAGTTTAACACTGCAAAGTGTAAAAATATGTATTTAGGTAAGAAAACTCCAAACTTTAAAAAAAGATAAAACACAGAGGCGCCAAACATGGCCTAGTATAGCCAAAAAACAGATGATAAAATCCACAAGGTAGCGATTAGATACTCACAATGGAGGCGCACCCATTGGTGCTTATGAAGCAGTCTGGAGCCTCTCAGTGGTCCAGCTCACTGGTATACTTCATGGGTCAAATAGTGGTCCTTGGTCGTGGTGATTAGCAGGTTACTGAGTGAACACAAAATATGCAAACCATAGCCCAGTAACGTTTAGACAAGTGAGTGGTAAACTGAGCAATCTTACTTACAAGATCCAAAGCACCAGCAGGTGCATATACTGCAAACTGGAACCAAACAGTCGCCCAGTAGACTGATCCCTCCAGGTGATAACAGGATAACTCTCAGGTGCCAGAGAGTTAGCAGCATACAAATGATATAAAAGGTGTCCAAAAAGCAAGTGTATTTCTGTAAAAATCTTTATTAAAAAGTGACGCGTTTCTCAGCTGAAACAAGCTGTTTCCTCAGGCTAAAACATTATTAAAACACATTCAGATTACACTTGCTTTATACAAAACTATACTAATTGATTAACCAATCAGATTGTTCAAACCTTAATGGTCATTAAGTGTTAGCACCTGTCTGCTGAAGGGTTGGTATGGCAACCTAGAGCCCTAACATAATTCAGTGTGAATACCAAAGCTTCAGCAGACCAAACTAATAACATAAATCATCATCTGTGTACATATAGTTATGATAAAATCATCATTGGTGATGATAAACATAAACATAACACTGTTAAAAACAGGGCTCCTATTTCCTATAGAATTATATATTTTTAGAAAAAAATGCTTGTTTGAACCAACTGATAATATAATGATATGTTTCCCATACATATTCAGTCTGCATTCATCGTACTCTATACATTTATATACAGCCTACAATGTCAGCCTTACCATATTCTGATACAATGTAAAAACCATGAGCAACTTAGTCATACAATCAGGGCAAGAAAAAACAAAGCTGTCAAACTGGATATCAAACTATTAATACAGACCCAAACCTTCATTAATTAGGTGTCTGCTTCCTGATGTCAAATTGCACAATAGCTAAGTTTGTTTGCTGAGACCTTAGTAGCGGGTGTATATATTGCCCCCACTAAGTGTAAGGCTATTCTGTGTGTGATCCTCATAGATCGGTCTGTTTTGTCACTGATTTAGTGATTGTTCGTTATTTGTCCGGGTTTAACTGCTGTGAACACTGATTCAGTGAGTATTCGTTATTTGTCCGGGTTTAACTGCTGTGAACAGTATTGACTCGACATATGGGTGTCAACTAATTGTATGGCGTGGAATCTAGCACCAATGACAACATTGGTATGTGTAGATGGGTGTGGACTATTCCCGGAACATGAGAACTTGAACCAATGGTTGTGAAGGTGTTTGTGGATGGGGTGGGCTAACCTAACAGCATCAGCACAACATGTGCTGTACGCACAACCTCAGTCTTGCGTATGAAGAGGTCAGCCCACGCTCACACCGTGACTGTCAGCTCTAATGATCATAGGAGATCCTATCTCCTTTGCAGGGGCCACTGTATCCAATGTGCGCCTGGGGTGCCTGCACTCGCGAACATAGCGCTGAGCTGCAGGTATAAGCACAGACTAAACAACTGTGATTAGTCTCTTCTAGGTGCTCGATTCATATCAAAATATAAAGTGTAATTGTGTAAAAATGTTAATACTTGGTGATCATATATTAGTGATTAAATATCATATTGTGTGAGCCATGATGCAATAAGAATTAAAGAAAATAAATGTGAAATAAAGTGTGATGATATAATAATGTATATAAAAGTGGTGTGCAATTATGCTGTGGCGATCTACCAACATAGTGGTAGAGGGTGAAATATGTGGTGTAAATATGTGCTTAACTAAATAAGATGTGAGGTTAAACCTGATGCATATTATAAATAAATGTGTTAGTGGTGGCGTGTGATCTGCTGTAAGTAGTAATCACTACCATTCACACACCACTCACAAGCGTCGCTTTTTAATAAAGATTTTTACAGAAATACACTTGCTTTTTGGACACCTTTTATATCATTTGTATGCTGCTAACTCTCTGGCACCTGAGAGTTATCCTGTTATCACCTGGAGGGATCAGTCTACTGGGCGACTGTTTGGTTCCAGTTTGCAGTATATGCACCTGCTGGTGCTTTGGATCTTGTAAGTAAGATTGCTCAGTTTACCACTCACTTGTCTAAACGTTACTGGGCTATGGTTTGCATATTTTGTGTTCACTCAGGAACCTGCTAATCACCACGACCAAGGACCACTATTTGACCCATGAAGTATACCAGTGAGCTGGACCACTGAGAGGCTCCAGACTGCTTCATAAGCACCAATGGGTGCGCCTCCATTGTGAGTATCTAATCGCTACCTTGTGGATTTTATCATCTGTTTTTTGGCTATACTAGGCCATGTTTGGCGCCTCTGTGTTTTATCTTTTTTCAGTTACCCATCTATCAGGAAGACCATCCTAAGACTGAGAGCTGCCTACCGTGCTTTGGATCCATTTTCTGATTGGGACTGTATCACTATAACTCATTTGGACTTTATGTTGGTACATCTTCATATATATGTATAAGCATATTTGTATATTCTACAAGTAACAATTTAGGTTGTTGTTATTGCTTTAGCATTTGTTTAGTTGATACGCCTTAGGAGGCGCCCCCTAAGGGTAGTAATACACACTGGTGTGTATTACACCCTCATTTTCTCAAAATCCAAACTTTAATTACAGACTCAATGGCACTTTACTGACTAAAAGAAATGAGGAACGGGACTTGGGAATTATTATTTCAGATAATTTAAAATTGAGTAAACAATGTAATACTGCAATGAGTAAGGCCAGCAGAATGCTTGTATGTGTTTGTAGAGGTATTTGCAGCAGAAAACAGAATTTATGCTTACCTGATAAATTTCTTTCTCCTACGGTGTGTCCGGTCCACGGCTTCATCCTTACTTGTGGGAATATTCTCTTCCCTAACAGGAAATGGCAAAGAGAGCACAGCAAAAGCTGCCCATATAGCTCCCCCTCTGGCTCCGCCCCCCAGTCATTCGACCGACGGTTAGGAGAAAAAGGAGAAACTATAGTGTGCCGTGGTGACTGTAGTGTACAGAAATAAAAAATTTGAAACCTGACTAAAAAGCCAGGGCAGGCCGTGGACCGGACACACCGTAGGAGAAAGAAATTTATCAGGTAAGCATAAATTCTGTTTTTTCCTACATTGGTGTGTCCGGTCCACGGCTTCATCCTTACTTGTGGGAACTAATACCAAAGCTTTAGGACACGGATGAAGGGAGGGAACAAGTCAGGTTACCTAAACGGAAGGCACCAAGGCTTGCAAAATCTTTCTCCCAAAAATAGCCTCCGAAGAAGCATAAGTATCGAATTTGTAAAATTTGGCAAAAGTGTGCAGAGAAGACCAAGTCGCTGCCTTACATATCTGATCAACAGAAGCCTCGTTCTTGAAGGCCCATGTGGAAGCCACAGCTCTAGTAGAGTGAGCTGTAATTCGTTCAGGAGGCTGCCGTCCGGCAGTCTCATAAGCCAATCGGATGATGCTTTTTTCCACGTTCACCTTCCACCCGTGAGACCTGAGAAAAGCTAATACAATGTCTGTATTAGCCCTTGATCTTGAAAGGGACGACGCTTGGATTAGGATGTCGTCTAGGTAAGGTGCCACTGCAATGCCCCTCGGTCTTAGAACCGCTAGAAGGGACCCTAGCACCTTTGTGAAAATTCTGGGAGCAGTGGCTAAACCGAACGGAAGAGCCACGAACTGGTAATGTTTGTTCAGAAAGGTGAACTTTAGGAACTGATGATGATCTTTGTGGATAGGAATATGTAGGTACGCATCCTTTAAATCCACGGTAGTCATGAATTGATCCTCCTGGATTGTTGGTAAAATCGTTCGAATGGTTTCCATTTTGAACGATGGAACTCTGAGGAATTTGTTTAGAATTTTTAAATCCAAAATTGGTCTGAAAGTTCCCTCTTTTTTGGGAACTACAAACAGGTTTGAGTAAAAGCCCTGACCTTGTTCCACTGTTGGAACTGGGTGTATCACTCCCATCTTTAATAGATCTCCTACGCAATGTAAGAATGCCTGTCTCTTTATCTGGTCTGAAGATAAACGAGACATGTGGAACCTTCCCTTTGGAGGAAGTTCCTTGAATTCTAGATCTAGAAGATAACCCTGAGAGACTATTTCTAGTGCCCAGGGATCCTGAACATCTCTTGCCCAAGCCTGAGCAAAGAGAGTCTGCCCCCTACTAGATCCAGTCCCAGATCGGGGGCTACCCCTTCATGCTGTCTTGGTAGCAGCAGCAGGCTTCTTGGCCTGTTTACCCTTGTTCCAGCCTTGCATTGGTTTCCATGCTGGCTTAGCCTGGGAAGCGTTACCCTCTTGTCTAGAGGCTGCAGATTTAGGAGACGGTCCGTTCCTGAAGTTGCGAAAGGAACGAAAATTAGGCCTATCCTGTAGGAGGGCATGGCCCTTTCCCCCAGTGATGTCTGAAATAATCTCCTTCAATTCTGGCCCAAAAAGGGTCTTACCTTTGAAAGGATTATTAAGCAATTTTGTCTTGGATGACACATCCGCCGACCAAGATTTTAGCCAAAGCGCTCTGCGCGCCACAATTGCAAAACCTGAATTTTTCGCCGCTAATTTCGCCAATTGCAAAGCGGCATCTAAAATAAAGGAATTAGCCAACTTTAGTGCGTGAATTCTGTCCATGACTTCCTCATATGGAGTCTTCTTATTGAGTGAATTTTTTAGTTCTTTGAACCAAAAAGACGCCGCCGTTGTGACAGGAATAATGCACGAAATTGGTTGGATGAGGAAACCTTGCTGAACAAATATCTTTTTAAGCAATCCTTCCAATTTTTTATCCATAGGATCTTTGAAAGCACAACTGTCCTCAATGGGAATAGTCGTGCGTTTGGCCAACATAGAAACTGCCCCCTCAACCTTAGGAACTGTTTGCCATGCGTCCCTCCTGGGGTCGACAATGGGGAACATTTTCTAAAATATAGGAGGTGGGACAAAAGTTATACCTGGCTTCTCCCACTCCTTAGTCACTATGTCCGCCACCCTTTTGGGTATCGGAAAGGCATCAGCGTGCACAGGGACCTCAAGGAATTTGTCCATTTTGCACAATTTTTCTGGAATGACCAAAGAGTCACAATCGTCCAGAGTAGTTAGCACCTCCTTAAGCAGGGCACGGAGATGTTCTAACTTAAATTTAAACGTCACATTATCAGGTTCTGCCTGTTGAGAAACTTTTCCTGAATCAGAAATTTCTCCCTCCGACAGACCCTCCCTCACTGCCAATTCTGACTGGTGTGAGGGTATAACAGATAAATTATCGTCAGCGCACCCTTGCTCATCCTCTGTATTTAAAACTGAGCAATCATGCTTTCTTTGAAATGCTGGCATTTTGGATAAAAGATTAGCTATAGAATTATCCATTACTGCCGTTAATTGTTGCATAGTAATAAGCATTGGCGCGCTAGATGTACTAGGTGTCGCCTGCGCGGGCATAACTGGTGTTGACACAGAAGGAGAGGATGATGAACTATCCCCACTACCTTCATTTGAAGAATCATCTTGGGCAACCTTATTAAATGTGACAGTACTGTCCTTACTTTGTTTGGACGCCATGGCACAAATTTCACATACATTTAAAGGGGGGACCACCTTGGCCTCCATACATACAGAACATGTTCTATCTGAAGGTACAGACATGTTAGACAGGCTTATACAGGCTATTAATGCAATAAAACCGTTTTTAACCAAAACCGTTACTGTCTCTTTAAATGTTAAACAGAGCACACTTTATTTCTGAATGTGTGAAAAACTATGAAGGAAATATCCGATCCTTACCAAATTTGCACCCTAGTGTCTTAATGCTTTGAAAGTATTGCACAAGTTTGTAACCCCTTAAATGAGCAAACCGGAGCTATTTGTTCAATTTACCAGTTTAAACCCACTACAGTCCCAGCCACAGCCTTTGCTGCGGCTTTACCTTTCCTTGGGGGTTATTCGCCACAGAAAAAAGCCTTCCAGAATCGTTTTTTATGGCCACAGGACCTTCTCACATGAAGCTGCATGCACTGCTTCCAGAAGTAACTGTGCAATTAAGGCGCGAAAATGAGGTCTCCTCCCTCTGCATACCAGAGTGAAAGGCCCTTCCTGACTAGAATAGGTGTCTAAACGACTGCCAGGCAAATAAAAAACGTTCCCAAAGTGTTTTCAAGTTCCAAAACACTCCAAAGTCATATAAATATTGTATAAATCAATCGATTTAGCCCACAATAGTGTCAACCAGTATATAGCCCATTAATAAGCCTTCATTCTGTTATGAGTCTAAGAAAAATGGCTTACCGATCCCAAAAAGGGAAAATGACAGTCTTCTAGCATTACTATGTCTTGTTAGAAAATGGACTAGTCATACCTTGAGCAGAAAAGTCTGCAAACTGTTCCCCCCAACTGAAGTTCTCTGGGCTCAACAGTCCTGCGTGGGAACAGCAATGGATTTTAGTTACTGCTGCTAAAATCATACTCCTCTTTAATCAGAACTCTTCATCACTTTCTGTTGTAGAGTAAATAGTACAAACCGGCACTATTTTAAAATAACAAACTCTTGATAGAAGAATAAAAAACTACAACTAACACCACATACTCTTTACCATCCCCGTGGAGATGCTACTTGTTCAAAGCGGCAAAGAGAATGACTAGGGGGCGGAGCCAGAGGGGGAGCTATATGGGAAGCTTTTGCTGTGCTCTCTTTGCCATTTCCTGTTAGGGAAGAGAATATTCCCACAAGTAAGGATGAAGCCATGGACCGGACACACCAATGTAGGAGAAATATGTTCTAATGCAACTTTACAGATCATTAGTTAGGCCTCATCTTGAGTATTGTGTGCAGTTTTGGAGGCCATAGCTTCAGAAGGATATAAACAAACTTGTTCTGTCCAAAGGAGGGCTACCAAAATGGTACATGGTCTAAAAAAAAACTTACCTAAATATGTATAGCTTAGAGGAGAGAAGGTAAAAAGAGGTGATATGATAGCAACTTTCAAGTATATTAAAGGGCTTAGTAAAACTGAGGCTGTGGGTATTTTACATAAAAAGGAAAATTCAAGAACAAGGGGTCATGATCTCAACCTGAAGGGTAGTAGATTCAGGAGTAATTTGACTAAGCACTTCTTTAGAGAGAAGGTGATTGTCATTACTACCTCTTGTGGAAGTGAATCAAACACTGTGGGGGACTTTAAGATTGCCTGGGACAAGCATAAGGCTATCCTACAAACTAGAAAAGTTTATACTTTTAGGAAATATCAGGCAGACTTGCTGGGCCTATGGCTTTTATCTGCCGTCAATATCTATGTTTTAATGTTTCTATGGTTGCATGTTCTAAATAGGTCATGTTACAATGGTTAATGTTTGTAATTGTGAAATAGCTGTTATGGGAATGTAGCCTTGGTCGATAGAATGAAGGTGTCTTGGAGACACAAATAAAGGCACTGGCTGTGATTTTTTAGTGACTCAAGACTCTATTGTCTTTTTGAATTTTTTTACTCTTGTTATCGAAACGTTTTCTTTCTTTGCTCATATTGATGGTGTTGTATTAAAGTAAGTTTTTTATATAGTTTGTCTATAATATTTTGAAGGTGCTTTTGTGATGCCGGTATCATTTAGAATGAAGCTCATTCTTAGAGGCGAATGATGACAAGAAAGAGACTGCTCTAATGACAAATCATTTACAACCTGCATGTTATGGGGAAAGGGGTATAAATTGTTTTGAATTGTGTCATTTTTGAGTTGTGATGTTACATCAAAGGTTTCTTTGGCATGAAATTTGATTCACAAATGAGTTTTATTCAATGTAGATCAATATTTGTAACAATGTTATATATATATATATATATATATATATATATATATATATATATATATAGTGATTGAGACACGTGTACGCTAATGAGCTTACCTCCGTTTTCTCTCATAGAATTCTGTTTCAACAAAAGAAACCAAAGAAAAAATGGGATTTTTTTTAAAAATAAATAAAAGGAAATTTGATCTAAATCTAAAAAGTTTAATTTTGATCTCTATGTCCTTCCTATTCCTACAACATCTATTATGAATACAGTTATGTTTTACTTTTATTGAATAAACATATATTTTGTATTATAAGATATATAAAATTACCTTGAGGTCTAAAGCACCATACGGTATTGTAGCTGCTTGAATTGAAACAACAACCTCTTTTCTTACATTCCGCAGATGAGACACCAGCGCCAGCGCATGCCACTCTCCTGTTGGTGGGAACAGCACATTTCCAGGCATCCTCTGATACTAGAAAAGTGGCAACAATTGTTAATTTCAATAATACAAGTTTTATTTGTATTGTTAATTGCATCAGCTGGGAAATATATAGCATGAACTCAAGCAGTTCTATATTTGTGTATTTAAAAAAAATCTAATGCAATTTTAAGGTAGAAATAAGTCATTTTATGGCATGTAAGTGAGGTTGCTAAGGTCACCCACCAAAAAATTAAAATTACCTTAGACCTGACGCTTATCAATTTCAGCTAAGTAAGCTATGTGACTCTGCTAGAAGAGTATTTGGGCTTCAGGTTTAATAGCATTGCTGTGGTTTAATTCAATAGACATGAAACCCCAAAAAATTATTTCTTGATTCAGAGATAAAATACAAATTTTAAAAAAAAGTTTCCAATTAACTTCCATTATAAAATTTGCTTTGTTCTCTTGTTATTCTTTGTTTAAGAGATATCTAGCTAGGTAGCGTGCACATGTCTGCAGCACTATATGACAGGAAATAGTGCTGCTATCTAGTGCTCTTGCTAATGTATAACATTAGCACTACATGGCAGGAAATAGTGCTGCCATCTAGTGCTCTTGCTAATGTATAACATTAGTACTACATGACAGGAAATAGTGCTGCCATCTAGTGCTCTTGCTAATGTATAACATTAGTACTAGATGACAGGAAATAGTGCTGCCATCTAGTGCTCTTGCTAATGTATAACATTAGTACTACATAACAGGAAATAGTGCTGCCATCTAGTGCTCTTGCTAATGTATAACATTAGTACTACATGACAGGAAATAGTGCTGCCATCTAGTGCTCTTGCTAATGTATAATATTTGTACTACATAACAGGAAATAGTGCTGCCATCTAGTGCTCTTGCTAATGTATAACATTAGTACTATATAACAGGAAATAGTGCTGCCATCTAGTGCTCTTGCAAATGGATAACAATAGTACTACATGACAGGAAATAGTGCTGCCATCTAGTGCTCTTGCAAATGGATAACATTAGTACTACATAACAGGAAATAGTGCTGCCATCTAGTGCTCTTGCAAATGGATAACATTAGTACTACATGACAGAAAATAGTGCTGCCATCTAGTGCTCTTGCTAATGTATAACATTAGTACTTCATGAAAGGAAATAGTGCTGCCATCTAGTGCTCTTGCTAATCTATAACATTAGTACTACATGACAGGAAATAGTGCTGCCATCTAGTGCTCTTGCAAATGGATAACATTAGTACTACATAACAGGAAATAGTGCTGCCAGCTAGTGCTCTTGCTAATGTATAACATTAGTACTACATGACAGGAAATAGTGCTGCCATCTAGTGCTCTTGCTAAGGTATAACATTAGTACTACATGACAGGAAATAGTGTTACCATCTAGTGCTCTTGTAAATGTATAACATTAGTACTACATAACAGGAAATAGTGCTGCCAGCTAGTGCTCTTGCAAATGTATAACATTAGTACTACATAACAGGAAATAGTGCTGCCATCTAGTGCTCTTGCTGATGTATAACATTAGTACTGCATAACAGGAAATAGTGCTGCCCTCTAGTGCTCTTGCTAATGTAGAACATTAGTACTACATAACAGGAAATAGTGCTGCCAGCTAGTGCTCTTGCAAATGTATAACATTAGTACTACATAACAGGAAATAGTGCTGCCAGCTAGTGCTCTTGCAAATGTATAACATTAGTACTACATAACAGGAAATAGTGCTGCCAGCTAGTGCTCTTGCAAATGTATAACATTAGTACTACATAACAGGAAATAGTGCTGACATCTAGTGCTCTTGCAAATGGATAACATTAGTACTACATAACAGGAAATAGTGCTGCCATCTAGTGCTCTTGCAAATGGATAACATTAGTACTACATAACAGGAAATAGTGCTGCCATCTAGTGCTCTTGCAAATGGATAACATTAGTACTACATAACAGGAAATAGTGCTGCCATCTAGTGCTCTTGCAAATGGATAACATTAGTACTACATAACAGGAAATAGTGCTGCCATCTAGTGCTCTTGCAAATGGATAACATTAGTACTACATAACAGGAAATAGTGCTGCCATCTAGTGCTCTTGCAAATGGATAACATTAGTACTACATAACAGGAAATAGTGCTGCCCTCTAGTGCTCTTGCAAATGGATAACATTTGTACTACATGACAGGAAATAGTGCTGCCATCTAGTGCTCTTGCTAATGTATAACATTAGTACTACATGACAGGAAATAGTGCTGCCATCTAGTGCTCTTGCTAATGTATAACATTAGTACTACATGACAGGAAATAGTGCTGCCATCTAGTGCTCTTGATAATGTTATATGATAATTGTTGCAAAACTGCTTCCATATAGTACTGCAGACACATTCACACTCCTGAAGTTATCTTCCTGCTTTTTAACAAAGGATAACAAGAAAACAAAGAAAATGTGATGATAGAAATAAAATTGAAATATGTTTAAAATTGTATGTTCTGTCTGAATCATGAAATAAAAATGTTAGGTTTTATGTCCCTTTCAGTGTTTTTAAATACTTTGTACTATATTTATCTATCAGGGACTTTTCTAAACCTCATAAATGGGGAGGGAGTTCTGTTTTAACCCATTCAGAGCCAGAAATATATACAAACAGCATTGGTACTGAAAAAATGTGGTTTCAATAACCTTCTGTGAATTAAATTGTTTCCAAATGGATTCTTAAGCCAAAACGACATATATATACGTTATGCGGTAGTTTGGCTATCGTACCGCGCCACGTATATATACGTTGTTGCTTCAGGAGGCTCCAGCACTCTCGGCTGTTACAGCCGAGATCTGGAGCTCCTGAAGCTTAAGGCATCTCCCGCATATGGAGCCGGAGTGCGTTCGATGCTCCGCCTCCATATGAGAGCAGATGCCTGATTGTTACAGATGGTGACACTGCATGTGTCACCGTCTGTAACGATCATCTGTTGGAGTCGTCGGGAGGTGAGGGCGGGAGGCGGGTGGGCTTGGTGGGCAGCCCAGCAGGGGAGGCGGAAGGGAAGGGGAGGGAGTGGGAGGACCCTATACTGAATTTTTTTCGTTTAAAGGGACAGGGAGGGATGGGGTAGCTACGATACAGAAAATAGATTTGGGGGGGCAGGAGGGAGGGGTCCTAATGGCGATCGCGGAAGGAAGGGAGGTTGTGCGACCACTACACTACAGAACCTAAAATTAAATTAAAATAAAAACAAAAAATAAAGGGGTTTATAGGTACTGTCTGGCAGATAGCTGCCAGTACCTAAGATGGCAGCAATATTTAGGGCAGGGTGAGGTTTAGATGTTTGTTGGTGTTTGTAGGTGTTTTAGGGGGATCAGGGGGGTTTGAGGGTTAGGGCAATTCTACACTGCAGTATAAAAAAAATATTAAAATTTTTTTTTTTTTTTTTATTGGCAGAAAGTCTGCCAGTACTTGGGTGGGGGAGGGAAGAGAGATGTTTTGGAGGGATCAGGTAGGGATCAGGGGGTGGGGAGTGTCAGGTAGGAGGCTAATCTCTACACTAAAGCTATCATTAACCTTTTAAACTACATAATTAACCCCTTCACTGCTGGGAATAATAGAAGTGCAGTGTGCAGCTGCAATTAGAGGCCTTCTAATTACCAAAAAGCAATGTCAAAGCCATATATGTTTGCTATTTCTGAACAAAGGGGATCCCACAGATGCTTTTACAATCATTTGTGCAATGATTGCACAAGCAGTATGCAAATAATTTCAGTGAGAAACCCAAAATTTGTCAAAAAAGTAACAATTATTTTTTAGTTGATCGCATTTGGCGATGAAAAGGTAGCATGAAATATACCAAAATGGGCCTAGATCAATACCTTGGGTTGTCTTTTTAAAATAAATATATATAGATTTGATAGGTAAATAAAAAAAAAAACAAGGCTCTATTTCTGTTTAAATAGAGTGATCACAAAAATGCTGAAAATGCTCCGTTATTTTAGGCAAGTTTTTCTCAGAATGTCCCGGCAGTGAAGGGGTTAACTTTATGCTGTCATGTGAAATAACTGATTTGCCTGTTACAACCTCAACCTATACTATTTGTTGTAGAAAAGCTATGTATACAAGAGGCAGCACAATAAATTAACTTTTTAGTAGAGTGGGAGAGAAAAATATGTTTTGGTATCTGAAATACGGTAGCTGTTTTTGCTCATTGATTAACCACCCTGCCATAATTAGCATTTCAATTCTTAACTAACATGTTTCTTATATAGAGAGAATTAAAATAAGCATCTCTGCTTTTCCTGCAAGGTCGTCCAATTTAAATGAGCATGTCCTAGAGAACAAAAGGTGATTAAAAATACAAAAATAAACAAAAAGGAAGCATTTCCCTTAAATTTAATAAAAAACAGCTAGCATAACAAGACATTTGGAACACATTAAGGGTAAACAAGTTTTACAGTACAGTATCCTTATAGCCATTTAAGTTCCAGCGACACACAGTTGAGATTTTATCTACTGAGAGAGAATACTGCGCACACATTAGTTATTTAGCCCACTAAGTCCCCCATCTTTACATATGTCCTGTCAATCAGGCCAGTCAAGAATAAATTCAAAGCAGACGTAATCTCAAGAAATGAAGAGTTTAAGGGACACTTAAGTCAAAATTAAACTTTCATGATTCAGATAGAAAATGCAATATTAAACAACTTTCCAATTTACTTCCATTAGAGACACTAAACACAAATTGAAAACTTCATGATTATGAACCTTCATATATAAGAATCATTTTGCAATGAAAACTGCAGCTCTATTTTGTAAAATGAGTATATTTTTTTTTTTCTTTTTCTTTTTTTAATTTTTTATTGAGGTTAGAAATAAGGCATACAAACTTCTTGAAATAAATAGAAACAACAATTACAAAGCGATATCAAGATAAAAAACACAAGATATACATCATGCCATACAATCTCTGAGCCTTACAGTGAATATGATAGGCCACTTTTGGGCCTCATATGAAGGATTGAAAAGGTAGAAGGCTCTGTGGAATAATGGAAACCACTCATGGATCTCTCCAAATAAACCTCATTTTTGAAAAATAAGTGAAAAAGAAACATGGAACATGGTGTAAACATTTGCTGTTTAGCAATAAATTGGCGGGGACAGAGATAATGTCAACATGTAGCTTAACTGCTAGTTAGTTAGGACATGTGTCTAGGCCAAGTAGCACAAACAATTTAAGCAGATGAACTGCCCCAAAAGACCACCTTTTAAACCTTAAAAAAGGAGCAATATAGTCTCTAGACCTGTTAAAATATTAATCTTTCACTATTGTTATACTTACTGCCATCCACTGTGGCAATTGAAGAATGCTGTCTCCTATTTGCTGCATCAAACATAACAAGAAGAACAACAAGCACAATTATATCGATGTCTTGCAAGGTAAGAATAAATGCATTTGGCCTTCTATGTAAGCCAAGACTCCCCTCTAGTGATGTGATTTAGCAATTGCATCTTATTATTGAAGCAACAGAAACGTTACATAACAGTGACTGTCATATTGTCTTATACTAACTATACTACAAATAAAGTACAATCCAAACTGTCCATGGTAGAAAATAAGTTGCTGCAGATTACAGCACAGAGAGATTTATAGGAGGATTTAAAGCCCCGTAGCAACTTGGTAAGGCAGTGTAGAAACCTCATCCTATTCCAGATCTCTAAAATTGAGTCAGCTGTCCAGCATTTGGAAACTTAGTAAAGGATATATTATTAGTAATAAGACCCAAAGGACCCAGGGGCAAAACGTAATATACATAGTCCTGACTTTGTAATTTAGCTGCAGCAGTCTGTAAAAGCAACTAATTACCAGTCTCTCCCGGATCAAGTGAAGCATTTTCAGCCGACTCCAACTTTGAGGCCAGTGCTGATGCGGACAAGTCTCTTGTGAATCTTCTCTGCCGGCCCATAAAAATGCTTTTTGAGGGATCGCTCTCTGTGTCTCCCACGGCATGCTGTTTCTGAGTAGGGAGCTTCCAGGGTTAGTGGGATTGCCCTAGGCTCTGTGACACCCCGGGTATGTCGGCCGCTGTCAGAGAGCTCAGGTGAGGTTGGTTTTACTAGAGCCAAGACTTTTAGTGGCATGCAGGACAGCTTCACACCTATGTATTTCCCCTTTTTCTGCGGAAGCTGCAGTCCAGAACTCCCAATGATCGCAATAGGTGTGAGGCTTTGCGGGCTTGTCTCCTCCGGTATCGCCACTTCATGCGCGTCACTCCAGGGGCATATAAAGCACTACCTCTCGTTGCGGCTTCAGCCTCCAGATGATTGAACTCGCTGCTGTGTCCAGAAATAGGTGTGTTCCCACTGCTATGGACGGTAGCCACTGTACTCTCCTCCTCCACTGCGCTAGGCTCCTGGAAATGTATAGCTGTGTCTGCTTCTTGTGGGTGCTCCGCCATTTTCACATGGCTGTATAGATCATATCTAAATGCCCTCTCTATGTCGCTGCAGAGTTGCTCTCTATAAGACTCCAGGATGGAGCTTATCATATCGATAATCTTACTGTGTTCCATTGCTTGTGTAGTAGTGTCTTGAATTTTCAGTGATAATACACTGCTTACCCGGCCTGTAATATACCGGGGGGGTGTTGAAAGCCTCTCACTGAGGAGTCTGCCTTAGGCCTCAACGCTCCGGATCAGTAATCTAAGGCGGAATACCCAATATTGTTATATCATTCGATTCAGCTGTGTGTGTTGTTTCAAAATATCAGGTTGAGGTAGGTGGATGACCCTCTTAGACATCAATAAAAGGCGAATTACTGATGTTCCACGCAGAGCAACTGATATTGCATCCATTCAAGGTGCTGCCCAGAGACACGCCATGAGTATATTTTTTATGTTAATTATTTTAACTGATTTTTCTGTCCCCCAGAACAAAATAACCCCTTCTAACCAATCACAAACTAATATTCCGATATAGCACAAACTTTGTTAGCACATGTGCAGATTGGGGTAGCCTGCACTCTTGCATTCCCTTAAAGTGGTTTAGCACTAATTCAACTTAGTTATTATTTCTCAAATAATGATATGCCTATCATGATTGTTGATGGAAAACTGATAATCCGCCTTTTAAAAGGTAGGGAGGGAAAAGTAAACAAAAGCTCACATAAATTGCCTTCAAGTATTAACCTAAGCCTCCCTTGGAGAAAGTACCAGCCTCCTCTCATACACACATAAAGCAATACTAATGTACAGCCTGGTTTGGGGCAGTGCCACCACCCTCATACACACCTAAAGCAATAATAATGTACAGCCTGGTTTGGGGCAGTACCAGCCCCCCGCATAAACGCATAAAGCTATACTAATGTACAGACTGGTTTGGGGCAGAGTGTGAGAGTGTGTGTGTGAGTAAGAGTGGTGAGCATGATGACTGTGTGTTAGTGTGTGTGTGAGTTAGAGTTGTGAGCATGAGTGTGTGTTAGTGTGTGAGAGTGTGTATGTGAGTAAGAGTGGTGAGCATGCGTGTGTGTTAGTGTGTGAAAGTGTGTGTGTGAGTAAGAGTGGTGAGCATGAGTGTGTGTTAGTGTGTGAGAGTGTGTGTGTGAGTTAAAGTGGTGAGCATGAGCGTGTGTTAGTGTGTGTGTGAGTTAGAGTGGTGAGCATGAGTGTGTGTTAGTGTTTGTGTGAGTTAGAGTGGTGAGCATGAGTGTGTGTTAGTGTGTGAGAGTGTGTGTGTGAGTAAGAGTGGTGAGCATGATGAGTGTGTGTTAGTGTGTGTGTGAGTTAGAGTTGTGAGCATGAGTGTGTGTTAGTGTGTGAAAGTGTGTGTGTGAGTAAGAGTGGTGAGCATGAGTGTGTGTTAGTGTGTGAGAGTGTGTGAGTAAGAGTGGTGAGCATGAGTGTGTTTTAGTGTGTGAAAGTGTGTGTGTGAGTAAGAGTGGTGAGCATGAGTGTGTGTTAGTGTGTGAGAGTGTGTGAGTAAGAGTGGTGAGCATGAGTGTGTGTTAGTGTGTGAAAGTGTGTGTGTGAGTAAGAGTGGTGAGCATGAGTGTGTGTTAGTGTGTGAGAGTGTGTGAGTAAGAATGGTGAGCATGAGTGTGTGTTAGTGTGTGAGAGTCGGAATATCTATGTGTGAGTTTGTGTTTATGTGCTACTATATGTAGTGTTGTACTGTGCTATGCACAATGCAAGAGTGTTCAGGTTTTTCCTGAACTAAAGGTGGCAACCCTACTCTTAGCATCCTTTGTTGAAGCAGCAGCTATGGACTACTGGGATCAAGATGATCATAACTGATGAAGCAATGACACAAGGCATGTGTGTGCAGCCACAAATCAGCGCCTAGGTCCTAGTAGTGCATTGCTGCTACTGAGACTACCTAGGTATGCTTATCAACAATGGATACCAAGTTAACTAAGCAAATTAGATAATAGAAGTAAGTTGGAAAGTTGTTTAAATAATGTGCTCTGTCTAAAGGATGAAATAACTGATGCTACCTTACAATAACATTTGTGTGTTTTATTTCCCTTTAAAGTATCAAAGACAGTTCTGTACAGATCTCTTTCTATTGCATGTCATATATGTGCTTCTGTGAATTATTCTCTCATTAACTTTGAAGAAGTTCATAGGGATACATACTAGTAAAGCTCCAGCGGCTGATGTGCCTTTAGTACTCACAAAAAGTTTGTAGCTAAGCACATGGTATTGTTTAAAAACTAACAAAATGCAGCCAACATAAGGACTTTTAAGCCCCTAAAATAATAATAAATAGTAAAATAATAATAAAATAAGAACCTTTCAATGTAAAATGATATAAAAACAACTAACAGCATGAGGCACCACAAAGTTGTCAGGTCAGATTAGCTGGGTTGTGAACAATGGGTGGTCCTGGAAGAACACCCAAGAAACACAGAAGGCCCAATGAGGCCTCACAGTCCTGGTAGCAATTGCTTTTATTTGCAAGAGAACGATGTACAAGTTGCCTTCATCGTCCTGCACACAGTCATACACAGAGACACCAGGACATCTACCGGTCCTCAACGTAACATTCAGTAGTTACAATGTAATCCTTAAAGCAGCTGTAAGGAGAGTGGTGTTCTAAAGCTTTCATGGACCTCATAAGATTGCTGGACTGCCTCACTTCCGCTCAGCTGTGTGACCGCAAATTCATTCACTACGCATGAGCTCTACTGCATCACTGCATTATCCAGTGCATCACTACATTCCAATTGCCATGGTCCAGCATTATTATGGGGCCTGAGAACCATTCTGCACATATGCTACACCACAGAACCTAATTTCTAACCACACATATATAAAATGGCACTGTAATTCCCTCATCTTCACTGTTTTTTTGCCTGTAAGCACACATATATAAAATGGCACTGTAATTCCCTCATCTTCACTGTTTTTTTTTGCCTGTTCAAGGGGGGCACCTCGCTGATACTCTGGTATCCACCCCAAGTGAACCTTGGGGAATGAAGCAAAAAGGATAGTGAAGATCAGGGAATTACAGTACCCATCGTATATATATGTTTAATGCAGTGACTCAATGAAGCGCATGCGCTCAGAGGGGATTTGCGGTCAGACAGCTGAGCGGTGTCAACCGAAGTGACACAGTCCAGCAATTTTAGAACACCGGCCTGCATGCAAGTTAGGCTACTGCAGTCCAGATAGGTTGAGTGGGAAGTTTCCTGCAGTAGGCCTTAAGAGTTGATGAGTGTCTTGGGCACAGAAACAGGCTTTGCAGGCTAAAGAGAGTGGAGTACTCACTGCCACTTTATAAGTCTAGAGGGAACAGTAGTCATGACCCGTAATCAGCTATAACTACGGCATGGATGCCGAAATGCATAAGCTGTTCCTCTTGAATGATATGGGCTTTCTTTTGTAAGCAAGTTTTATCCCTATAAATAAAGTAAAGTTTTAACGCTGCACTATGCTCCCTGAGCTTGTTTTCCCTGGTATAAGGGATCAGGACATGCTGAGCCAAGGCTGTTAAAAGCGTTGCTGCACAGAAGCCACGCCCCTTTAAATTTTACTTCCCTACATGATAGCTCAGGTTGATCTCCCTCCATCTCTTCAAGGAGAAGTAGAGGCTGCTGTCAGGGCAGGATGAATTGTGGTACTGAGTATTGTAGTGAATCTGCTTCTCCCTACACTTCAGTTGGAAAATCACGTGCTTCGTGCTCATGTGACACACAGAGACTACAAAAATAACTAACTTTTTTATTGCAAATATCACAAAAACTAGAAATTATACAAATGTTCCCCCAATGTAATGGCACAAGCTCTACACAAGATCTATTAAACTACTAAGTTTCAAACAAATAACTGCAACCATTACAAATTGAAATTGCCTGCACAGACTATAGGAAAAATGTATTATCCTCTTTAGAAAACCTAAATATACTAAGTATAACGATTAAATGAACAATGTATTTGTAAGGGGATATACACTGCTATAACAGGAGGTCTGTGTGCAATTTCCCTGCAGTTCAAACAGCTCTTACACCTGTCAGCTTCAATCTTCTCTCTTACACTCTCCTCTCTCTCCCTCCTCTCTCTTTCCTCTCTCTACCTCTCTCTCTCCTCTTTCTTTCCTCTCTCTCCTCTCTCACCCTCTCACTCACTCTCTCTCTCTCCTCTCTATTTCCTCTCTCTCCCTCTCTCCTCTTTCTTTCCTCTCTATTCTCTCTCACCCTCTCACTCACTCTCTCCTCTCTCTCTCTCTCTCTCTCTCTCTCTCTCTCTCTCTCTCTCTCCTCTCTCTTTCCTCTCTCTTCCTCTCTCCTCTTTCTTTCCTCTCTATTCTCTCTCCTCTATCGCCCTCTCACTCTCTTCTCTCTCTCTCTTCTCTCCTCTTTCTCCCTCCTACCACTGGAACAGTGGAACTTCCTAGTATAGCCCAAATGCCTTCCTAACTACACCACTGATGTGTCGCGCTAATGTATTTTATTAAACTAGCCTTTATCATAGATACGGTCTTTGTACTCAAACTACTTAATGGTTAATATTCCAATTACAAGAGATGAGTAGGGCTAAATAATGTATCTTCTCTTTAGTTACAGCCAATCAGACAATATATTCTACTATCAAAGTTAATGTCCGATAAATAATAATTG
Organism: Bombina bombina; assembly: GCF_027579735.1. Classification (NCBI taxonomy): domain Eukaryota; kingdom Metazoa; phylum Chordata; class Amphibia; order Anura; family Bombinatoridae; genus Bombina; species Bombina bombina. The sequence continues at coordinate 82,539,384 of NC_069501.1, forward strand.
TACATGGATGATAACCAATCAGAAATTATTCATTTTCTCTCATCATACAGTTATTAATATATGGCTTAATTACAAATATATACATATTATTTAAAGAGAGTCAAGTGAGCCTTACATACTTAAAAATCAGTCTTCCAAAACTATTTTCACTATACACTCAGTTAATATATAAATACATTTAAAAAAATAATAATATTACTTAAGAAGGGGCAAGTGAGCCTTTTTTATGGTTACACTTATTCAGAGGGTCAAGTCAATGCAGCTGCTCATTTCCCTCTGATCATCTACCTTAAATTGTATGCCCCTAAAAGTAGGTTTATATCAGCAGAAGTATATCTGCTATAAGAATTACAGTACCTTTAGGTTTAAAGCACCAAACTGTACCACTCCTTGCTGAATTGAAACAACAGCCTTTACCCCTGCATTGAGCGGGTGTCACTCCTTCACCTGCACATGCAACTCTTTCCGCAGGGTCAACATAGCATCCAGGTCTGTTATCTGGAATACAAAGAGCAGATCATTATATTACCTTTAATTCCTTTGCTACAAAAGTAAGGGTTTTCTTGTATAAAAGTCAGAAACGCAAGATGGGTCTACCAATTAGTAGCTAGAATACAAGTCACGCGCTGACTGCAGCGCATGTGCAATATGTTTTTTTCTTCAGCCTCTCTAGCATCACCAGTCCTTAAAGGGACACTGAACCCAATTTTTTTTTTCTTTCGTGATTCAGATAGAGCATGCAATTTCTAATTAACTTATATTATCAATTTTTCTTCATTCTCTTGCTATCTTTATTTAAAAAGAAGGCATCTAAGCTTTTTTATTAGTTCAGAACTCTGGACAGCACTTTTTTTATTGGTGGATGAAGTTATCCACTAATCATCAAGAACAACCCAGGTTGTTCACCAAAAATGGGCCTTAAAATCGCATGCTCTATCTGAATCACGAAAGAAAAAAATGTGGGTTCAGTGTCCCTTTAAGTTATTAAATACTAGTTAATAACATAATGACTAGTGAGGCTGAAGATGCTAGAGGGAGTCTAAAGAAAAAACATATTGCACATGTGCTTCAGTCAATGCGCGACTTGTAATCTAGCTACTAATTGTGTTAAGAAAGATAAAGTGTAGCAGATCAAAAACTGCTACAAAAACATGATTGAAAGAACCTTAGCAACTAAAGAATGAGAGTGCATCATTACTCCGAGATAAGGAATTTGGAAAGTAGCCCTTTTCATTTAACCCTGACACTGAAGGGGTCCCTTGTTGCCTAAGGAGTGGACCCTTTGGTGCTATATTTCTTACAGTGGGAGGTAATGAAATGGGTCATTTGGTTGTTATGGGGATTGCAGAGCAGGGTTTATACTGGGGGTTCCCTGGGTTGTTTTAGGGTTATTGGTATGATTAGGGTTATGAAATAAAACTTGTATGCCAAGTACTATTTAGGGAGTCACAATACTTTACAAAAACCTAGCTAGAATCTTTCTACAGAAAACCCACCATTAAAATAGATGGGAATAGTTGTAGATACATTATTTGAAAAGCTTTTCTGAAGGATTGTGATCAACCTCTAGATTAGGTGCTGGTAATGTTGTACTGTTTGAATACAATTTACCCATTCAAAATAAGACTTCAGTGTGACTGCCATCATGTGGCAATAAATGGTGGTCATTAAGTCCACACAGAATAATCTGTTAAAATAAATGGAGACAGTATTGGCACCCCTTTGCAAAAATAACAAATTCCTATTTTATTGTGGACAGAAACACAATGAAATTATAAGAGTGGACTTTTTCTTTTGATAATCATAAGTATTGTGGTCAACCCCAGTAAATGTATAATTTATGTTGGAGTTGATCACAATCCTTTAGAAAAACTTATCTAATCATTTTCAAAAGAAAAACACCTTTAAAGTATATGGGGACCTTTATAGATAAATCACTTGGTATATTTTTCTAAACAATTGTGATCAACTTTAAAATTTTGTACATACATTTTCTCCACAAGTAGAATGAATAAAAAAAGTTTTTTTGATTTTTTTCTATTTACTTATTATTATTTATTTATTTTAGAAAACATGTCTCTAGTTGTCTCAATTAGATTTGTATAAGTATTTTAAAGGGACAGTCTAGTCCAAAACAAACTTCCATTATTCAGATAGTTCATGTAATTTTAAACAATTTTCAAATTTACATCTATCACCAATTTTGCTTTGTGCTCTTTGTATTCTTAGTTGAAAGCTAAACCTAGGAGGTTCATATGCTATTTTCTAAGCCTTTGAAGGCCGCCTCTCATCTCAGGGCATTTTGACAGTTTTTCACCACTAGAGGGTGTTAGTTCATATGTTTCATATAGATTACACTGTGCTCATGCACGTGGAGTGCCTAGGAGGCAGCACTGACTGACTAAAATGCAAGCAGGAAAAAGCACTGAGATAAGGGGGCAATCTGCAGAGGCTTAGCTACAAGATAATCATAGAGGTAAAAAGTGTATTAATATAACTGTGTATTAATATAACTGTGTTAGTTATGACAAAACTAGGGAATGGGTAATAAAGGGATTATCTATCTTTTAAAACAATAAATATTCTGGTGTAGACTGTCCCTTTAAATAAAATAAAGATTTATTACAATTGTTTAGAAAATGTATCAAATTATTTTCTCCAAAAATCCCCATAGAATGTAATGATGTTTTTTGTAGAAAAACGCTTGATACGTTTTTTTTTTAGCTATTGTGATCGACTTCATACATTGCAAAAATACAGGTCAATTAATTGTTTGTTTTATATTTTACATTTTTACGTCTTATGACACTGTTGACTTTGCTTATAGCCTAATAACTAATTAAATGAACTATCAATTACAATATTTACAGTATATGATTAAAATGTATCTCACATGGGGGTTGATCACAATCCTTTAGAAAAACATATTAAATGATTTATCTATAAAAATCCCCATAGAGTGTAATAGCGTTTTTCTGTTGAAAATCATTAGAAACATTTTTCTAAATGATTGTGATATACCCTCCCCATAGTGCATAAAGTAAACATATAAGTTACCTCTTTGCCAAAGCACCATATTTTGTTCCTACCTCTTTGTCTAAAGCACCATATTGTATTCCATGCCCTATTGTCAAAACAACACCGCCTGGCATTGCATTGTTGTTTTGTAACTCCAGATCCATAACATGCAATTCTGTCTCCTGCTGCGACTGCACACTTCAGACTACCTATATTAAATATATATGCATTAGTGAAAGTGTCTTAAGAGAAATGAAAACATCATATTTCATATTACTTTATTTAATTATCAATTATAGGCTTTGATCACAATCTATCAGCAATTTGCTCCTGAAAACTATTTTTGCTTTACAGGAAGGGAGTGAGTTTCTCGAGTGATCACAATGCTATATTGTATTGTTTGGTAAAAACCAATGCATTTTCAACTGAAAAGCTCCCCAAAAAATAACATTTTGTGTTATAAGTACCAATTTTCAAAATAGAAACTGGATGGTCTTTTATAACTAACTGATACAATAGCCCATTCACACCTCTTAAGGTTACAAGAAAGCCCTATTCATGTAACTCATTTGTTCACTTGGTAAGGAAAATATAATTGACATCAGTGATATTAACCTAGTATCACCACAATACATCCTCAACACTCAGTGACCATATGAATGCCATATGTATTTTTGCAGGATGTACATATTTCTATAGTCACCATGTTAGTGGCCATGTCAGTGTGTTTAATATATGTGCAAGCAAATAGACTATGGAAATAGCTGTGGAATAATGTTAAAGAGATTTTAAAAAAAAACTTCTGAGGACATATCTAGTGCCTAGAGGTGCTGAATTTGATAAGCCAAACATTTTATTAATATAATACTTTTTTTATAGAGTTCCAACATAATCTTCTGCACTTTCCATGGGTACAATTGATATAAGTAAAACAATGATACAATACTTGTAAGAGACAAGACACAATTTGACAAACAAATATAGAAGGAATTTAGTGCCTTATACCCGTGGGTACTTTGCAATCTAGAAGGGTAAGAGGTTGAGAAACAGGAGGTGAGGACTGCATGAGTTAGATGAGGGCAATTATTAGGTAAGTAGAAGTCATTTGTTACTTACTTGGGTGGTAGGCTTTCCCTGAACAACAATGTATTTAGAGAGCATTTAAAAGAAGGCAGATTAGGGGAAAGTCAGACAGTGCAATGAAGTGGGTTACAGTGGGTTGCTGCTGCATGAGAGAAGTCCTTCAGTATAGCAATGGAAGAGGTGATGATAGAAGATGCAAAGAGCAGGTCATTGTTGGATCATAGGGGGTGGGCTGGAGTATATTTGTTGATTATTGAGGACAGGTAGTGGGGAGCGGCATTTAATTTTGCTGTGAATGGGGAGCCAGTGAAGAGACTCACAGAGAGGTGAAGCAGATACAGAGTGGTGGGAAAGGTGGATTTGGCAGAGGTGGGATAGAGGAAGGCCTGTTAGTAGGTAATTACAATAGTCAAGCCTGGAAATGTCAAGGGAGTGAATTAGTTGCTTAGTGGTGTCAGTGCTCAGAAATGGACACATTTTGGAAATATTATGTGGGGGAAGAAGGGCAGATTGGATTCAAATGTAACTCTGAGTCAGTGGACTTGGGGTGATGGGGAGATAATGATGTATTTGATGGTGATAGAAACGTAAGAAATTGGAGTAGAACTAGAGAAAGGATTAGAAGGAGCTCAGTCTTGGACATGTTTTTTTTTTTTTAAATATTTATTTATTGAATACCAACAGGGAGAAAATTTAACAGCGTAAGTAACAATTAAGGAAACACAAAAAAGAAAACAAGGATATGTTCGTCATATATGCGCCACGCAGGGCGTCAAACCATATAGAACAAAGTCTACAACAACAAAAAAAACGTCCCATCCAATTTATCTGTGTTCTCCCTATTGGAATTTTAACATTGATTAACTTTCTATTTTATTAACTCCATATTTAATTTATTTTACAACATTGCTGTCCAGCAATTTTACAGTAAACACAAAAATAAACGATTGATTTGATTAGATGTATCTCAAGCAAAGCACAAACAAAAACAGAAAGAAAGAGAAAAAAAAAAAAAAAAAAAAATTTTCCCCCTTCGCCCCTCTCACACTTTATGTTCCTATATTGGTTGAGAGCCAGATACTTGGAAAAGTCCCCGCCAATATCTGTAATTGAAAAAAGACTGATTTAGCATATGGCTTAACTATGATATTTTGTGTGCCAGGTGGTAGTGATAGTATAAATACTTTCCACTGTTTAAAAAATCGCTCTACTTGATCATCATGTAACCCGTGTGGGATGTAATGTTCAGACATACAGTGAATTAGCAGAGCCTGTTTAAGCTCTCTCATGGTAGGCGCCTTTTTTGCTTTCCATTTTCTCAATATTAAGTTTCTACCCAAAAATATAATCGTATTAATCAATTTCAAATTACAATCTACTCCTTGATATTTGGCTAAAAATATAATCTCCATAGACTGGATATTATAGGCAAGTCGAAGGACTGTATTCATCCAATATATTATCTTGGCCCAAAATTGCCGAATCCTCGGACAGTGCCAAAAGCAATGTAAAATATCTGCACAGAGAGCGCTGCACCTGGTACAAGAAATCTCCCCTCTATACCATCTTGATAGCTTTGCCGGTGTAAGATAGGACATTAGGGCTATCTTAATTTGAGATTCTCTCCATGCTGTCAGCACCCAACTCTTTTCTGTAATTTTGAAGGTGTCTACTATTCTGTGTGTATCGATGTCTGGAAATAGGGGGCGCCATTTAGTCAATATGTACTCTAGTTGTTCTAATGATGGGTTTTGATTAAGAAGAGAATAGAGGGCAGAGATAGAGTAGCGGCCTAGAGAATATTTCTGTATTTCGAGTTGTAAGTCCTTAAGTGACCAGTCTAATCCGTATCTTTGTTTAAGTTCCCCTATATAATTCCTCACTTGGAGATATGCAAAAAAGTCATGTTTCGAAAGACCGAACTTTTTACATAATTCTACAAAAGTTAAAACGTTAGAATTTTCGTCCATCATTTGACGAATATAGATCAGACCTTTTTGTAGCCATTGCTTAAATAGACTATTGCCTAAGCCGGATATGAAATTAGGATTCCCTACTATCGGTAAGAATTTAGAAACATGTGGCAAGCAACCAATTTTATTACATAATTCCTGCCATGCCATGATAATACTCCTATATGTTATTAATTGGAAAGGCTCTGAAGGAAGTTCTGTAATGGTGCAGTGTAATAGTGCATCTAATCTAAATGGCGAGACCAATACGGTTTCCCAAACAAGCGAAGCAATTTGTTCTTGTTCTAAGAGCCAGTCTATCGCCACCTTGCTACGTGCGGCTAAGCTATACCATTGCAGATTCGGAAGTGCCAAACCTGCAGCGGTTTTATTGTTCATCAGTCGTACTATCGCTATACGCGATTTGGCTCCTTTCCACAAAAATTTCGAACAAGCCCTATTATATTCTATTAAATCTGTTCTATGGATCGGGATGGGAATATTTTGAATATAGTATAACAATTTAGGAAATATTATTGTTTTTATTAACATTACTCTAGCAGTTAACGAGATTGGAAGTTTAATCCACTCCTCCATTTTACGTTCACAAGCAATAAAACACTTACGGAAATTCATGTTGTACCATTCCCCGGGATTAGGACTTAACCTAATTCCTAGATATAATATATTCTGTACTTCGGCAAACGGATGTATAAGATCGTAGTTTTTTTTCTTATATAGCCACATCAATTCCGATTTTATCAGATTAATCTTATAGCCAGATATTTTCCCGAAGATTTTAATTAGTTCTAAGAATTTCGGCAGGGAGTTTTTGGTATTACTCATAAATAGTAATAGGTCATCTGCATATAATAGGAGTACTAGTTTTTGACCTGCAATTTGAATACCTTCCAGTTGTTGTCGAAGAATAATCGCTAAAGGTTCTAAGGATATATTGAATAGTATAGGAGAAAGCGGACAACCTTGACGGGTTCCTCTTTGTAAAGAGAACCGTTCTGTGATCTCCCCGTTAATAATTAATGCGGACCTGGGATCTGAATATATTAGCTGTATGTAGTGATTGAAGTTTCCTGTAATTCCGAATTGTTCTAAGGAAAAGAACAGATGATCCCATGAAATACGATCAAATGCCTTTTCCGCATCAACCGATAGTAAGGCCATATCTTCAGAGTTTCTTGATGGATTTTTTTTAATTCTATTAAAACTGCAATCAAGCAAAGTCAAGAGTCTACGCATGTTTTTGGCTGGGTTCCTGTTTGGCATAAAGCCGGATTGATTTTCATGTATTATTGAGCTAAGATGTGGCTTTAGGCAATTTGCCATTAATAGCTTGTAGTCCGTATTTAAAATTGAGATAGGTCTATACGAGGCTGTATGTTCAGGGTCTTTATTTTTTTTTGCTATTAAGGTGATGTTTGCTGCCGTAAAATATTGGGAACATCCATTTCCCTCAACAAAATAAAAATTAAATAAATTCCGGAGAGATGGTACAACATGGTCTCCCAGGATCCTGTAAAATTCGGTTGGTAAAGAATCAGGTCCCGCAGCTTTGCTGGTTTTTGCTGCTTTAATCGCTGTTTGTATCTCAATCTCTGATATGGGGGCGTTAATCTCTGCCAGACTATCCGGAGAGAGTTTAGGTGTCATGATCCTTTCCCAGAACATTTTCCTTTTATCTATGGTACATTCTTCTGATTTATAAAGCTCCTTAAAGTACTCAACAAAAATTTTACTAATATCTCTATTGTTTGTTGCTCTCATGTTACCTTTATTGATAACTGCTATCGTGTTTTTATTTATTCGTTTCGTGATTTTGGCTAGAAATTTGGCTGAGGTACCGCCAAACCCCCCATATAAGGCCTTTTGTCTATATGTTTCTTGAATAGTATTTTGTTTTAAGTACGTGTCCCTGGTTTCTTTAGCTATTTTATATTTATTCCAATTATAACTGGTACTATTTAATAAAAATATTCTGTACGTATTTTTGACCTGGTTGGCCAATTGTATTTCACGGGCCTTAAATTTCTTTTTACGTTGACATAAATAGGCCTTAATTTTCCCGCTCAGCACTACTTTGGCCGCTTCCCAGAAAATCTCTGGTTTCTCTCTATAAGATCTATTATAGTTTTGATATTCTTTCCATTGATTACATAGCCAGTTTTGAAAGTCTATATCATTAATCAAATACTTAGGAAAGAAAAGTACTTGATTAGACATGGATCGTTTGACTAGCATATTTGTAGCAAGTGTGATAATGGCATGGTCTGAAATCGCTATTTCTCCTATCTCTGCCCTCCATTCCAATCCTGTCAGAGAGTCTGAGATCAGGAATAGATCGATCCTAGACAAAGCTTGATGACCCTTTGACATACAAGTATATGCTCTGGCATCTGGGTTTTGTATACGCCAAATGTCGGACAACCCTAGTTGTGTACGGAATTTCTGCAGGATACGTATTTTCCTATCTGATTTAAAATATGTTTTTTTTGTCTGTCTATCTAATAGTGGGTCACCTAGTAAATTAAAATCGCCGGCAATTATAAGATCCATACCTATATATTTATGTAAGCGCAAAGTCATATCCTCCCAAAACTCCTTATCTACTTTATTTGGGCCATAGATATTACAGAGGATGAGTCGTCTTCCATTATGGAGTATCTCCAAGATTTGAAACTGCCCTTCTGTATCAGCTATAGAGAGGAGAATTTTGTATTCCAGGGCTTTATTAAATAGTATCGCGACTCCTCTTTTTCGTGAGTTATATGGGGCTGCTATAACCTCCCCGACCCATTTCATCTGAAGCTTAGGGATTTCTGTATCTTGCAGGTGGATTTCCTGCAAAAAAGCTATGTCTGGTTTTTCCCTAGCCAAGTGCTTAATTACCGTTTTTCTTTTAATCGGGGAGTTTATGCCCCCCACATTCCAAGAGGCAATTTTAAGTGGAGAAGACATTTTTTATTCTTATTTTTCTGTGGTAGTGCAGCAGTAATATATGAGAAAAGTATATAGGCGAACCAATACATGGCGAGCAGTGCGAGAGGGGTTTTAAGAGAGAGGAGGAAAGAGAGAAAAAAAAACAAAAAAAAAAAAAACACTTGTGTAATTTATAGCCTCAAAAAATATAAACTCATAATCCATCTTGACAATTATTACAATATGTAATAACACAAAGGAGAAAAAAGCATTATGTTCTAACCTTACTTTATACCATGTCTAATTCTTTACATAAGGAAAAAGCCTCGTCTGGATTATTTACGGAGTAGGACTTCCCCTCTTTTGTTAAAATAAGTTTTGCTGGATACACTAATCTGACAGAGTAACCTGCCTTCATAAACTTTGTAAAAAATGGGGACATTTCCCTTCTTTTAGTCACTGTCTCGGCCGAAAAGTCTTGGAAAATTAAAATTTTAGAATCATTAATATGGAGGGAATCAAGTTTTCTGTAATGTTTTAAATATAGGAGCTTATCTTGATAGTTAACAAATTTGAATATGATGGTTCTAGGTTTTGTTTCGTTATTAGTATTTTCTCGTAAGAAACCAATTCGGTGGGCTCTCTCTATCTGGAAGGGTGTCGCGGGGGGCGGTATCAAGAGTGCCTGGGGAAGAGTAACAGTTACGAAGGTCATCAAGTCCTGCGGTCCAACAGATTCTGAGAGGCCAACAACCCTCAGATTGTTGCGCCTTGACCTATCTTCTAGGTCTTCGATCCTGTTCTGCAGAGACGAGATGGCCTTCTCATGCTTAACAGAAATGGGCAGCATATTGTTGACCCTGTCCTCTAACCCAGACACTCGAGCCTCCACCTCCTCGAATCTAGAGTTAAATTGTCGAATTTCGTGGGTTAAGTTAGTAATTTCAGTCTTGATTTCTTTTTTAACTGCCTCTAAGTGAGGAGTGAATATCTTGGCAATTTCTTGGACATGTTAATCTTTAGCTGGTGAGAGGGCATCCAGGAAGTAATGCCAGATAAACAGTCACTGATGTGAGAAAGGACAGAGGGAATGAGAGCAGGGGTGGAAAGGTAGATCTGAGTGTCATCATGTAGAGGTGATAATTGAAGCCATAGATGTTGATAAGTTTATCCAGTGAAGAAATATAAATGGAGAAGAGTAGCACACCCAGGACAGAGCTTTGAGGCACTCCAACTGACAGAGGCATTGAAGAGGAGAGTTTGTAGTGAATAATAGAGAGTATTGTAATAGTGGGTTGTAGCAAGATCAGGACAAGTTATAGTGGAAGTGTGAAGGAGGAGATGTTGAATGAGTTTTGAAAATTGGAGTGTATCCACAGCGTGCAGATTTCTACAGGTGCGGTGGTGAGATGGAGAAGTGGGTTTAGCCAAAACATTAAAATTATAGGTGAGCAGGTTGTGGTCTGAAATGGGAAAAGGGTGACAGGTGAAGTCCGATATAGAGCAGAGGTAGGAGAATACCAGGTCAATAGAGTGTCCATCATGGTGAGTAGGGAATAGGGTAGATTGTGAGAGACCAAAGGAGGATGTGAGTAAAAGTAGTTTACAGGCAGCAAGGGCAGATATATTATCAATGGGGATGTTGAAGCCCCCAAGTATTAGAGTCGGTATACTTGGAGAGAGAAAGCAAGAAATCCAAGTGGCAAAGTTGTCAAGGAATTGGGAGGCTGGTCCAGGAGGGCGATAGATGACTGCCACTCTGAAAGAGAAGGGGGTGAACTGATGAACTAAGTGAACTTTAAAGGAGAGAGGGGGAGCCCACCATGTGTAAGAGCAACAATGGAAGCAGTGTCGGAAGAAGATAGCCAGGTTTTGGTAATTGCTAAAAGGTTGAAAGAGGTAGGAACAAACAGGTTGTGCACTTTTATAAGCGTTGCAGAGAGCACAAGAAATGAAAGGGGGCAAGCGCTATGAGTTAATGGAGTTAGAATTATGTGACCTAGTGTTTTGATTGTGGACGTTTGAGCTAGTTTTGGAAGTTTGGAAACTGTTACGGGGCCATGGAGAGATGTCACCAGCAGCAAGAATTAGTAGGAGTGTGAGTGAGAGAAGGTAAGAGTGAGAGTTGTAAGAGCGGGTATCATTGGAGACATAGTTCATAAGAAGTAAACATAGGGGATGAGAGAAAGATATGGATGGTGTGGGGGTTATTGTTATTATTGTCATAGGGACATGCAGTCAGTTTTAGGAAAAGCGCAGATAGCAATAACAGAAAGGACACAGAGAGCATAGTGCAGGTGTATAGTTAGGGAGGATTACTTGTCAATGGGTTGTTATAAGATGTATATTGCAGTTGCTCCCTTCAGTTTATTACTCCATTTGTTAAATCTGCTTGCAATATGTAACCAGGGCCACATAGAAACTGGGCCCAAGAGAGCCAGGGTAATTATATTTATAGCAGTGGATGCTAACTACTAATGAAATAATACTATATACACCTGGCTACAGGCAGTCTGGCTACACAGGAGTTTCACGTTTGCAAATTAGATTGTATCAGCAGAGACAAATACTAGGAAATTCAGGCTATAGTTACAAAGCTAAACAGAAGACAAAATATTACAAAATAGTAATAAAAATCAAACATACCAAAAATTAAACTGTTTACAGGAAATGGAGCTTAGATAGTGGTGAAAGAGGTTAAAATGGTATTGAAAAGCTTTTAAAAAGTGACCCAAAATCTCACAGTACCCAAGATACATAAAGATGTTAAAAAACCACCGGGTAGGCCGATTGTGTCCAGTGTAGACTCAGTATACACCAATATCTCGAAATTCCTAGATAAAGTATTACAGCCTGAAGTCATTAAGATGTCATCTTATTTGAAGGACACAGAGGATTTTCTTGACAAAGCCAAGAACCTAGAATTAAACTCAGATAAGTTCATCCTTTTCACAATGGATGTGAAGAGTTTATATACGGCAATAAAACATGAAACAGGAATTGGCATTGTCATGAAGATCCTTAAAATGAACAAAAGTTTAATGATTTCAAATGTAGTGTTATTGAAAATCTATTAAGAATGGTGTTATATTGGAATTATTTTTTGTTTCATGACAACTGGTACGTTCAGAAGAAGGGCACAGCCATTGGATCCAATGTTGCCCCATCATATGCCAACTTGTTTATGAATGAATTTGAAGAACAAGTTGTCTATGAAAAAAGTAAGTTTAGAGATATGGGCGCCGTCTGGTGGCGCTTCATAGATGACGTCTTTGGCATATGGTGGGACGACATTGGATCTCTTGAGGAGTTTGTCAGGGAATTTTCTTTAACACACAGTGAGGAGTCAGTAACCTTCCTGGACACCATAGTGTATAAGAGAGATAATACACTAACATTTGATCTTTACACCCAAGAAACCGACAGGAATACCCTGCTTCATTATCATAGTTTTCACCCAATAAAGCTTAAAGATTCACTCCCAAAGAGCCAGCTATTATGGGTTAAAAGGATAGTGAGTGAGGAGTGAGGAGAGCAATATAGACTATATATTTAAGGAAATGCAGAGGAAATTTACTGACAGAGGGTACCCAGATAGGCTGTTAAAAGAGAAAATGGCAGAGATTGATACAGGTATAGTGACCAAAAAGAAAAATGAGAACACTAAACGTATGGTATTCATCACACTATTCAATCAACACAGTCAGAAAATACAGAGGATAGTTAATAAATAGTGATGCCGTGAATAGTTTGCCGGCGAATAGTTCCCGGCGAACATAGCATGTTCGCGTTCGCCGCGGCGGGCGAACATATGCGATGTTCGAATCGCCCCCTTTTCTTTATCATTGAGTAAACTTTGACCCTCTACCTCACAGTCAGAAGACACATTACAGCCAATCAGCAGCAGACCCTCCCTCCCAGACCCTCCCACCTCCTGGACAGCATCCATTTTAGATTAATTTGGAAGCTGCATTCTTAGTGAGAGGAGGGACAGTGTAGCTACTGCTGATTTAATAGGGAAATCGATAGCTAGGCTAGTGTATTCAGTGTCCACTACAGTCCTGAAGGACTCATCTCTGCTGTAAGGACAGCACCCCAAAAAGCCCTTTTTAGGGCTAGAACATCAGTCTGCTTTTTTTTTTTTTTTTTTTCCCCTGTGTAATCTAATTGCAGTTCCCTGCCTGCCAGTGTGTGTGTCAGGCTCACAGCGTATACTGTGCCCACTTGCCCAGTGCTACCACTCATATCTGGTGTAACAGTAGTGTACATTTAAAAAAAACAACACTTTTTTGACTGTGAAATAATAGCAGACAGCTGCCAGTACCCAAGATGGTCGTCAATAAGGCAGATGGGGAGGGTTAGAGAGCTGTTTTGGGGGGATCATGGAGGTTGGTTGCTAAGGGGGGATGCTACACCACAGCATATGTAAATATGCTAAAAAAAAATAAAAAAAATTAAAAACCTTTTATTTTAGTACTGGCAGACTTTCTGCCAGTACTTAAGATGGCAGGGACAATTGTGGGGTGGGGGAGGGAAGGGAGCTGTTTGGGAGGGATCAGGGGGTCTGATGTGTCAGGTGGGAGGCTGATCTCTACACTAAAGCTAAAATTAACCCTGCAAGCTCCCTACAAACTACCTAATTAACCCCTTCACTGCTAGCCATAATACACATGTGATGCGCAGCAGCATTTAGCGGCCTTCTAATTACCAGAAAGCAACGCCAAAGTCATATATGTCTGCTATTTCTGAACAAAGGGGATCCCAGAGAAGCATTTACAACTATTTGTGCCATAATTGCACAAGCTGTTTGTAAATAATTTCAGTGAGAAACCTAAAATTGCAAAATAATTTAAGTTTTTTTTTAAATTTGATCGCATTTGGCGGTAAAATGGTGGCATGAAATATACCAAAATGGGCCTAGATCAATACTTTTGGTTGTCTACTACACTACACTTAAGCTAAAATTAACTCTACAAGCTGCCTACATGCTCCCTAATTAACTCCTTCACTGCTGTGCATAAAACACGTGTGGTGCGCAGTGGCATTTAGCAGCCTTCTAATTACCAAAAAGCAACGCCAAAGCCATATAAGTCTGCTATTTCTGAACAAAGGGGATCCCAGAGAAGCATTTACAACCATTTGTGCCATAATTGCACAAGCTGTTTGTAAATAATTTCTGTGAGAAACCTAAAGTTTGTGAAAAAGGGAACAATTATTTTTTATTTGATCGCATTTGGCGGTGAAATGGTGGCATGAAATATACCAAAATGGGCCTAGATCAATACTTTGGGTTGTCTACTACACTACACTTAAGCTAAAATTAACTCTACAAGCTGCCTACATGCTCCCTAATTAACCCCTTCACTGCTGGGCATAAAACACGTGTGGTGCGCAGTGGCATTTAGCAGCCTTCTAATTACCAAAAAGCAACGCCAAAGACATATAAGTCTGCTATAATGGCATGTCTGGCACACAGTGTTGGGGCAAGGGTCCATCTGACCACTGATACCTGGTCTGCAAAGCATGGTCAGGGCAGGTATATCACCTACACTGCGCACTGTGAAGCGGGCGTAACCCTTACACTACCTGATCGATACATCATACCTGATGTTTTAAAGCACGTTATTCCAAACAATTTAGGAATGTTAGGTGATTTATGCCCTTTATGGATTAAAACCAGACTCTGCATCAACTATGTAATTTTCCATGGGAGTTTTGCCATGGATCCCCCTCCGGCATGCCACAGTCCAGGTGTTAGTCCCCTTGAAACAACTTTTCCCTCACTATTGTGGCCAGAAAGAGTCCCTGTGGGTTTTAAAATTTGCCTGACTATTGAAGTCTATGGCGATTCGCCCGGTTCGCCCGTTCGCAAACTTTTGCGGAACTTCGCGTTCGCCGTTCTTGAACCCAAATTTTTAGGTTTGCGACATCACTATTAATAAACATTGGAGTATATTAAGAGACTGTCATGAGGAAATTCCTGAATTAAAAGTACCCCCTTTTGGCCCATAGGAGGGTTAAACGTTTAAGGGACCACCTAGTGAGTACTGATATAGGTTCAAAAAGAAAAGAACAACAAACACACATTGGTAGAAAGGTTACGGGCAGTTACCCTTTCCTTGGTTGTATGAGCTGTAGCTCTATCATTAAAGGTGATAGTTTTTTCCATTCCCATAAAGGAAAAAAATACATAATTAACAATTTTTTACATGTGAGTCCAAGTTTGTTGTTTATCTAATTAAATGCTCATGTTCTCTTATTTATTTAGGTGAGACTACAAGGAAAGTAAGAGACAGAATTAGTCAGCACAGGTCGAACATCAGATCTGGTAATCTAGATGCCCCGCTTTCAGCCCATTTTATTGACAAGGGACACAACATAAGTCAGTTAAGATGGCAGGTCATAGATCAAATAGGGCCAGAGAGAAGTGGGGTGGATAGAGAAAAACTCCTCAAACAGAGGGAGATGCAATGGATAAACAGGTTGGAGACCCTTAAGCCTAAATGACTCAATAAAGATTATGATTTTTAACAGTATTTTTTTAAAAATATATCTAATCTGCATATCCATAGCATTAAACATAGCAATAGTAAGCTAGCTCACAGTTGTATAAGCATTGTATTTTATTGAATTTGTGCATTGTTCTTTAAGTGATATAGATATACTATTATAAGTGTGTTAGTAAATAGCTTCAAGTATTGAAATGTTTGGTCTGCATACTTGCAGATAAACAAAAAATCCAATAGAGGGCAGCAGAGGATAAGAAATGATTACTTGGTGCAAAAAACACCATTAAAAGTTGATGGTAAAAGTTTGCACAACATTGTATGATTAAAGGGGCAACCCTGAAATGTCACTTTATTTGTTTTATCTGTTTCCAATAAAGTGAACATTTTAAATAACAAGTCAGGATTCAAAACCAGAGCTGGTAGTCAGACGAGCCGAGTCAGGAGCCAAAGCGAATAGTCAGACGAGCCGAGTCAGGAGCCAAAGCGAATAGTCAGACGAGCCGAGTCAGGAGCAAAGTGAATAGTCAGATGAGCCGGAATAAGGAACGAGGAGACTAGCAGAGTCAGGAACAAGTCAGGGATCAGGAACCAGGAGGGATGTCAGACAGCCAGGTAATACACTGGAACTCAAAAACAGGTCTGAGACAATGCAAGGGCAAAGCATACTGAACAGAGGCCCTTTAAATAATAAGTGATGACATCACAATTGCAACCTGTCTCACACGGATGATGGACACCAGTCTCACCATAAAAGGACGTGCAGGAAATGAGCAGCATCAAACACTATACACCAGAGTCAGCAAGAGAGGTGAGTAAAATGGCTGCCAGCAGCACATGGCAAACAAAGCAGGGAAAAAAACCCTGACAGTACCCTCCCCTCAACGACCCCTCCCCTGATGGAGGACAAAAGGTTTATTGGGGAAATGGGTAGGGAAGGCACGGAGGAGGGCGGGAGCATGAACATCAGAGGAGGGAACCCATGAACGCTCCTCCGGATCGTAACCCTTCCAGTGAACCAAATACTGTACACGGCCCCTGGACATACGAGAGTCAATAATGCTGCTGCCCTCATATTCTTCATGGTTGTCAACAAAGATAGGATGGGGATGAGGCATCACAGTGGTAAACCAATTACAAACCAATGGTTTCAAGAGGGAGACATGAAAAACATTGGAGATGCTCATTGCAGGAGGAAAGTCAAGAGCGTAGGCCACAGGATTGACTGGTCGGAGTATTCAAAAAGGAGCAACATAACGGGGAGCCAGTTTATTGGAAGGCACACAAAGGTTCAAGTTGCGGGAGGACAGCCAAACCCTCTCACCAACCTGGTAGGAAGGCACGGGCAGACGCCTATGATCAGCCTAGAACTTTTGGCGCTGCATAGAACAATGAAGGCAATCCTGAATCTGCACCCATGGGGAACAGAGTTGCCAGAGATGCTCCTCAAAAAGCCGGAATACCCTGAGAAATTAATTAATCGGGCAACAAGGATGGTTGAAACCCATAACTCGCCATGAATGGGGATAACTTGGAGGAAGCATTAATAGCACTATTACGAGCAAACTCTGCCCAAGGTTACAGTTCAGACCAATTATTGTGGTGATCTGAGACATAGCAAAGGAGGAACTGTTCCAGAGCTTGATTAGACCTTTCCACAGCCCCATTGGATTGGGGGTGATATGCCAAGGAGAAGGAAAGCTGGATCCTCATTTGAGCACAAAAGGAACACCAAAATCTGGAGACAAACTGGCTACGCCAGTCCGGCACTATCTCCTTGGGTAACCCATGTAAACGGAAGACCTCCCGGGCAAAAATTTAAGCAAGCTCCTGAGCGGTAGGCAGCTTCTTCAAGGGAATGCAATGTGACATTTTAGAAAAACGGTCAAACACCATAAGGACAGTATTGCCATTGGAAACAGGGAGCTTGACAATGAAGTCGATGGAAAGATGTGTCCAAGGACACTCACCAATAGCAATAGGTTGAAGAAGACCCACAGGAAGATGTCGAGGAGTCTTATTGTGTGCACAAACTGAGAAGGAGGCAACATACGCAGCAACATCAGAACGAAGACCTCGCCACCAGAATTATCTAGTGACAGACCAAATCATTTGGTTCTTGCCTGGGTGACCTGCAGCTTTAGGATAGTGGTAAGTGTGCAAAAGTTTAGTTAGAAGATTATCAGGAGCAAAACACTTACCACTAGGTTTCTCAGGAGGTGCATTGGTTTGTGCAGCCAGAATCTCCTCCCCCAAGGTAGAAGTCAAATTAGTACATATGGTAGCCAAAATATGGTCAGGAGGCATAACTGGAGTAGGTACAGACTCCTCCTTGGACAGAGGTGAAAATTGTCGAGAGAGGGCATCAGCCCTAACATTCTTACTACCAGACAGGTAAGAGACCACATAATTAAAACGATACAAAAATAGTGCCCATCTGGCCTGTCGGGGCGACAAACATTTTGCTTTAGATAGATAAGTTAAATTCTTGTGGTCAGTAAGAATGAGCACTGGTACACTAGTACCCTCGAGAAGATTGCATTCCTTGAGTGCCAAAATTATGGCCAGTAATTCCTTGTCACCAATTTCATAATTGCACTCCGCTGGAAACAATTTCTTAGAGAAGAAACCGCACGGATGCAAGGAACCATCAGGCATAGGACGTTAAGACAAGAGGGCACCTACTCCAGTGTCAGACACATCGACCTCAAGAAGGAAAGGCAGTACAGGGTTAGGATGAACCAGAAATGGAGCAGCAGCAAAGGCAGGCTTAAGACTATCAAAGGCCTTAATGGCAGTAGGTGACCAATGGAGTGGATCATTCTCTTTATGGGTCATGTCTGTGATAGGTTTGACCAAGGAAGAAAAGTTTTTAAGAAACTTTCCATAGTAATTGGTTAACCCCAAAAAATGTTGAATAGACCGAAGACCAACTGGGTGAGGCCACTGCAGACAACTTGTCAGGATCCATGGAGAACCCTGCAAGGGAGATAACATAACAGGCCGTTCTCACATAGTCTCTGAAGAACCCGTGTAACATCAGAACGATGAGCCTCAAGTGTGGGTGAGTGTATGAGTATGTCGTCTAAATACACCACAACACACTGTTGCAACATATCTTGTAGGACATCATTAATAAATTCCTGGAAAACAGCAGGAGCATTACATAGGCCAAAGGGCATTACAAGATACTCATAATGCCCGCTCCTGGTGTTAAATGCTGTTTTCCATTCGTGGCCCTTCTTGATCCAAACGAGATTGTATGCTCCTCTCAAATCAAGTTTAAAAGAGACCATAGCACCCTTGAGCTGGTCAAAGAGTTCCATAATGAGTGGAATAGGGTAAGCATTCTTAATGGTAAGACGATTAAGACCCCTATAATCGATGCATGGTCTTAACTTGCCACCCTTTTTCTTCACAAAGAAGAAGCCAGTCCCTGCAGGAGAGCAGGTTTTGCGGATGATCCCCGCGACAGAGCATCGGCAACATACTCCTCCATAGCACAATTCTCCCCAACAGACAGAGGGTAAACCCGGCCAAAAGAGAAATGGCTCCAGGTTACAGGTCTATGGCACAATCGTAAGACCGGTGAGGAGGCAGCGTACCAGCATGCACCTTGTCAAAAACGTCTAGGAACTCTCGGTACTCCTCTGGCAATTGAGATAACGAAGAAGTGCACAAGACTTTAACTGGTTTCCGAAGACAAGGGGAAATACATTGCAGAGACAACGACAAAATTTCGGACCTGCACCAGTTGAGACTGGGATTGTGCTTTTGGAGCCAGGGATAACCCAGAACAACTGGAAAATGCAGAGAATTTATCACCTGGAACTGGAGGGTTTCAAAATGGAGAGCACCAACAGTCATGGATAACGGAGCAGTTTCGTGAGTAATGAGTGCGGGCTGAAGAGGCCTGCCATCAATGGCCTCAATAGCAAGCGGAATGGACCGAGGCAAAACAGGAATGGAGTGCTTTGTCAATGAAATAACCCACAGCACCAGAGTCCACAGGAGCCTGGGTGACTATGGAGGAGTCCACCCAGGAAAGGACAACCAAGACCAAAGGTTTCTCCTTTAGCGGCCCCGGGGATGAGGATAAACCACCCAAGGTCTGCCCCCGACAGGACCTTAGGTGTGAGCGTTTTTCTGGCCGTGTAGGACAAGACTTCAAAAGGTGGCCCTGTAACCCACAATAGAGGCAGAGCCCCTACCTCCTCCTAAAGGCCCTCTCCGCCGTGGAGAGATGCGTGAATCACAACTGCATCGGCTCAGAAGTACCTGGTGACTCGGGACCAGGAGGCATGGGAGGAGAGGGAGGCATGGGTGAGAACGAACACATAGGAGACAACAGAACAGGAGGATTCCGCAAGGATTCCTTTGTCAATTAGGATCAAAAAAGACACCAATGCCTCGAGATCCTCTGGTAAATCTCTGGCAGCAACTTTGTCATTAATCGCATCAGAGAGCCCATGTAAGAAGGCAGCAATAAGGGCTTCATTGTTCCAACCTACTTCTGTGGCAAGTGTACGAAACTCAATGGCATACTGGGCAACAGATCTTGTACCTTGCTGAACGGACATGAGTCGTTTAGCAGCAGAGGAGGAGCGAGCCAGAACATCAAATACCCTTCGAAAGGAGGCCACAAATTCAGGGTAATTTGAAATCACAGGTTTATTAGTCTCCCACAAGGGATTAGCCCAGGCAAGAGCTGTGTCAGAGAATAACGAGATGAGAAATTCCACCTTAGCTCTGTCAGAGGGAAACGCCTGAGGTAACATCTCAAAGTAAATGCCCACCTGGTTCAAAAACCCTCTGCACTGAATAGGATCACCTTCATATCGCTGAGGTAGAGGTGCAGAACTGGACATGCTCCTGGTAGGACTAGGTGCAGCAGCGGAAACAGGAGCAGCCATAACTTGCGGGACACTTTGGTCCAAATGTGCAGTGCGAGTCTGCAGGGTTGCAGGGCTAGTACAAATTGATCCAAGCTGTGATCCTGTTCATCCATCCTGGAAATTATGGTAGTAACATTGGATTATTAGCACCATCAGGATTCATGGCCCTTGCGTAATGTCAGGGTGCCAGGAAACAGACTGAGACGAGAAGTGCAAAAATAATCACACCTTTATTAATAGCAAAAAATAATAAAAAGTCCACAAGTCAAATAACAAGCCAGGAGTCTAAACCAGAGCTGGTAATCAGACAAGCCGAATCAGGAGCCAAAGCGAATAGTCAGACGAGCCGAGTCAGGAGCCAAAGCAAATAGTCAGACGAGCCGAGTCAGGACTCAGGAGCCAAAGCGAGTAGTCAGACGAGCCGGAATCAGGAACAAGGAGAACAGCAGAGTCAGGAACAGGCCAGGGATCAGGAACCTGGAGGGACATCAGACAGCCAGGTAATACACTGGAGCTCACAAACAGGTCTGAGACAACGCAAGGGCAAAGCATACTGAACAGAGGCCCTTTAAATAATAAGTGATGACATCACAATTCTGAGACTGCAACCTGTCTCACATGGATGATGTACACCAGTATGGCCATAAAAGGGCATGCAGGAAATGAGCAGCATCACACACTATGCACCCGAGTCAGCAAGAGAGGTGAGTAAAATGACATGGCAAACAAAGCAGGGAAAAAACCCTGACACTTACCCGGTTTTGTGCCCTATATATGTCACTTAGTGGTACGTTCATATTACTCTTATGACTGCTTTAGTTTGCAAATGCCGACTTGCATGTGTATGTGCAAATGAACAAAAACTTATTTGTAGTGTCATTTTTTATCATTCTTTCCCTGTATGTGTATTTGTGAATATTGATATTATATATATGTATATATATAAACTATATAATTGTTAGCTTTAATATATGTCTGTTTTATTTCTTAATTTTGAAAAAACTTTAGCGTCTTTGCTGCTCTCTCCTTTCTACACATGTTTTATTTCGTAAACTATTCTATTCTTTATTCTTCTATTCTGCTTATTCGGAGGAGCCAATCTGAGATATTGTGGCCCATTTAACAAGCTCCGTTAATCATTGCTGGTGCAATGATAAATGCTGACAGCATATGCTGCCGTCATTTATCGATGTGCAACGGACATGATACGCTATATCGTATAATGTCCGCTCGCACATTAATAAATGTACCCCTTCGTCTGCAGACAACAAGGCTAATCACAGTCATTATGGGGCCAATCACAAGTCTTTAGAAAAACTTATCTAATGGTTTTCAACAGAAAAAATACTATTAATATCTATGGGGATTTTTGTTGATAAATAATTAGATATGTTTACTAAAGGATTGTTGTGACCCCTTAGTATAAAGAGCATTGCTTTGCAGTTGATATCTGTTAAATCCAATTAGGATCAGATATGTAGCAGGGTTAGCTTTCATACGTTATCAGGTGCATTTCAAGTTCTGAAATCCTCAATTTTCACAGCTAAGTTACTTCAAAGTGGGCAAAATAAATAATGAAAATAGATTGCAAAGTTATTTCATTAGACATAATAAAGATATCAGGGTGTTTAGTGTCTCTTTAAACACTTTTAGTCACATTATTTTATGACATCTGTTTCCATCTTTTCTCACATTTCTCTACCACTTGAACATCCAGTGTAATCTCTCCTCTATAAAATACTGGACAAGAGAGTGATTGGGGTAGGACAGGACCTTAGACAACTAGCGAAATGCTACCATGTATATTGTTCACAGCTGAATAGTAATATCCAAGAAATTGAATTGTATCCTTTTTGCCAGTAACACACATAGCAGCAGGGCCACCACTAGAAATTTTTGGGCCCCTGACTTAACCATTGATCAGACCCCCCCCCCCCCCTTTGACATGTACAATTTTTGACTAAATTACTAAAACTTATATGCACTTTTTTCTAAAGTGTCTATTTAAACTTGGAAATGTTGTAAAGGTAGTAACATACAAACACACGGACACACTCATACACTGAAACACACATACTCACACATAAGGATTCACATATAGACACTCTAGCAGACACGTAAAGGAACACACAAATGCTCTCAGACACAGACACTCAGCACTTGATTATATTGACCTGACAAGTAATGAGGTAGACTACAATTTTGTAAAAAAAAAAGGAGATTTAGAAAACAAAATATGGAGTTCTGATTATCTTTTTGTAAAGGAAGATGCCAACTAAATGATGCCAACAGCATGCAGTGGCTGAAAGGAAGGGCCCTGAACTGCCTAAACAATAATTTAAAGTTTAAATGGTGGATTGGTGACTTCCATAAAGGTCTCAAAGTCTGTAGAAAGATGTGAATAATCAGTAGTAAGGTCAAAATGTCCTAAAAAGGAACAGGCAATGGACACACACACACACACACAAACACACACAAACTCAAACTTTCACATACACCCAAGGAAACACTGACATAGACACCCTCAGAAAACGCACAAAGACATACACACACCCTCACAGAGACACCCACAGAAAACACACACCCTCACAGAGACATCCATAGAAAACACAGACATACATACATACACACACCCTCACAGAGACATCCACAGAAAACAGATATATACACCCACCCTCACAGAGGCATCCAGAGAAAATACACAAAGGCAAACATACACACACCCTCGCAGAGACACCCATAGAAAAAGCTCAAAGACATATGCACACACCCTCACAGACATCCACAGAAAATGCACAAAGACATACACAGCCACCCTCACAAAATTACATACACACTCATAGAGACACAAACCAAAGCACAAAGACATAAACACAGACACCCACAGAAACACTCACAGGAGGAAACATTTATGCACATTGCATCCCCTAAATCAACAGTGTGCGTAACATGCATGATAAAAAAAAATTCAGAAATTAAGAGATCACTTTTTAAAGAATCATATTTGTAAACGTGTAAAGCTAGATGAAGAAAAGTACTTTTAAAAGGTTGACACGTTTGTTTTTCCCCATTTTCCCCAACCAAAAGCACCACTTCAAATATAGTGTAAAAATGTTCCCATCTGTCAGCTGTACTTATGGATTTTGAAAATGCTGTACTCTATATGGTCTTGGTGAAACCATAAGCTGTGGTACTCATACCATTAGATCTGGTTAAATGCAGGATTTAGGCTTGTTGGTATGCAACAAAAGGGCACCTACCATTTGTGTATTGAGGAGGAAACATTTCTGCATGGCTTTAAATATAGAATTTCTACAGCATTTTCAAATAATCATAAATACACTGCTGCTAAAAAAAATGCTTTTATGGACCCCTGGCCCCACCATACAACTACTACCACACTGAAGTTACAATCTTAAATTGCACAAAGAAATAAAAAACATTTGCTAAGTAAGTCCAACCTCCTCTGCAAATGAAAGTGATCTGCCGTCTGACTCAGGCACACACTCTACAAACAAAGTGCCAAGTCTGTCTCACACTGTGTATAGTGGTTTAGTGCACACTCAGAAATCCTCTCAAATGCTAATACTTTACTCCTTGTAATAACATTTCCCATGCTCAGTTAGCACTCTGCTGTAGTACCCACTGGTGACTGACAAAATAAAAAAAATAAAAAAATCCCTATATACCAGTGTGCCAGTACAACATAGTTAATTTGTATCAGCTTAACACACAGATCTTTGGTATTCTGTATATCAGCCTTCCTGTACACATCCTGTTAAAACTCGAATCCTTTACAAACGTGGCCGTACTCAGAAATAAAAAGTGCATATTTGTAAATTAGCAAGGCATAGGTGTCATTCAAAAATATATCTGCCGCTCTAGTGACTTAAATAAAACATAGATATTCAGTGTTTAATTGTGCAGCCCTAACCTTAGTCACATTTGTTTTTTAGATCTAGCTGCATAGATTTGTGCATCTGGAATACAGACAGACAGGCAGACCATGTGAGAGTAAAATCACTCTCATTGGCTGACATGGCAAGGGTGGAAGCTTTTTACTATTCTACCAATTCCAGACTAATAAAACAATTACAGTAAATGAGAAGTAAATGAGGATTTTCCATATGCTTAACTATATATTTATGCTATAAATGTTGATAGATAGATAGATAGTTAGATATATAGATGATAGATAGATAGATATATGATAAATAAATAGATAGATTATAGATAGATAGATAGATAGATAGATAGATAGATAGATAGATAGATAGATAGATAGATAGATAGATAGATAGATAGATAGAT